>NC_056440.1:60536738-60836738 GCF_018296145.1 Oncorhynchus tshawytscha
AGGGCAACATTTATACCTTATTTTTGTGAAAATTGCTCAAGCTCAGTTAATTTGGTTGGGAATCATTGATGGACAGATATATTCAAACCTTGTCTCTGTATTTCAAGTCGATTTAAGTCAGGACTGAGACTGGACTACTCTGGAACACTCAACACCTCTTTAGTCATTCTGGTGTTGCTTTGGTATTAAAATGTGTGTAATTGTCCCCCAGAAAAAGAAAACTATCCAAGGGTTAGGTTTTCAGAATGCTGCTTTCATATTTCTTTTGATCCTAAAAAATCCTAAAAATCCCTGACGATGACAAGCATACCCATAACATGATGCTGCCACCACAATACTTGCCAATACAGAGGGTTTGGATTTGACCCAAATCTGTCATTAATGAAAAGCCGCCTCAGTCTTCTGAAAACTTAACCCTGGGATAGAGTTTATATTTTTCAGGTGGACAATTAGACACATTATAATGACTGACTAGTCCAGTCTCAGTCGTGACTTAAATTTGCTTGAAAATCCGAGACAGAAACAATGGATGTACAGTATGTTGTGCAAAGTGTTGTGCAAAGCTGGTAGAATCTAATTCAGTCTCATTAAATCTTGCGTGTGAAGACATATGCAATCAACACATCTTCATTATTTATTTGATTAAATAGAATGGAGTAGGTTTTGTAGATCTGTAGGTAAAAAATATAATTTTGGGCTTTAAGGCAGCAAACTGTGAAGGCCGTGCAAGGGGTGTGTAGACTTTCACAAGGCACTGCATTATATGTTGTACAGTGGCTTGCGAAAGTATTCACTCCCCTTGGCATTTTTCTTATTTTGTTGCCTTACAACCTAGAATTGTAGCATTTGATTTACACAACATGCCTACCACCTTGAAGATGCAACATATTTTTTATAGTGAAACAAACAAGAAGTAAGACAAAAAAACAGAAAACTTGAGCGTGTATAACTATCCACCACCCCAAAGTCAATACTTTGTAGAGCCACCTTTTGCAGCAATTACAGCTGCAAGTCTCTTGGGGTATGTCTCTATAAGCTTGCACATGTAGCCACTGGGATTTTTGCCCATTCTTTAAGTCAAAACTGCTCCATCTCCTTCAAGTTGGATGGGTTCCGCTGGTGTACAGCAATCTTTAAGTCATACCACAGATTCTCAATAGGATTGAGGTCTAGGCTTTGACTAGGTCAATCCAAGACATTTAAATGTTTCCCCTTATACCAGTTGAGTGTTGCTTTAGCAGTATGCTTAGGGTCATTGTCCTGCTGGAAGGTGAACCTAAGTCCCAGTCTCAAATCTCTGGAAGACTGAAACAGGTTTCCCTCAAGAATTTCTCTGTATTTAGCACCATCCCATCATTCCTTCAATTCTGACCAGCTTCCCAGTCCCTGCCTATGAAAAACAACCCCACAGCATGATGCTGCCACCACCATGCTTCACTGTGGGGATGCTGTTGTCGGGGTGATGAGCGGTGTTGGGTTTGCGCCAGACAGCATTTTCCTTGATGGCCAAAAAGCTCAATGTGAGTCTCATCTGTCCAGAGTACCTTCTTCCATATGTTTGGGGAGTCTCCCACATGCCTTTTGGTGAACACCATTTTCTTTTCTTATAAGCAATGGCTTTTTCTGGCCACTCTTTCATAAAGCCCAGCTCTGTGGAGTGTACAGCTTAAAGTGGTCCTATGGACAGATACTCCAATCTTCACTGTGGAGCTTTGCAGCTCTTTCAGGGTTATCTTTGGTGTCTTTGTTGCCTCTCTGATTAATGCCCTCTCTTTTGCCAGGTTTTCTATGGTGCCATATTCTTTCCATTTTTATTAATGGATTTAATGGTGCTCCGTGGGATGTTCAAAGTTCAAAGTTTCTGATATTTTTATTTTTTATAACCCAACCCTGATCTGTACTTCTCCACAACTTTGTACCTGACCTGTTTGGAGAGCTTGGTCTTCATGGTGCTGCTTGCTTGGTGGTGCCCCTTGCTTAGTGGTGTTGCAGACTCTGGGGCCTTTCAGAACAGGTGTATATATACTGAGATGATGTGACACTTAGATTGCTCACAGGTGTACTTTATTTAACTAATTATGTGACTTCTGAAGGTAATTGGGTTGTGCCGTGGCGGAGATCTTTGTGGACTATACTCGGCCTTGTCTCAGGATGGTAAGTTTGTGGTTGAAGATATCCCTCTAGTGGTGTGGGGGCTGTGCGTTGGCAAAGTGGGTGGGGTTATATCCTTCCTGTTTGGCCCTGTCCGGGGGTGTCATCGGATGGGGCCACAGTGTCTCCTGACCCCTCCTGTCTTAGCCACCAGTTTTTATGCTGCAGTAGTTTATGTGTCGGAGGGCTAGGGTCAGTTTGTTATATCTGGAGTACCTCTCCTGTCCTATCCGGTGTCCTGTGTGAATTTAAGTATGCTCTCTCTAATTCTCTTTTTCTTTCTCTCTCTTGGAGGACCTGAGCCCTAGGACCATACCTCAGGACTACCTGACATGATGACTCCTTGCTGTCCCCAGTCCACCTGGCCGTGCTGCTGCTCCAGTTTCAAATGTTCTGCCTGTGATTATTATTATTTGACCATGCTGGTAATTTATGAACATTTGAACATCTTGGCCATGTTCTGTTATAATCTCCACCCGGCACAGCCAGGACTGGCCACCCCACATAACCTGGTTCCTCTCTAGGTTTCTTCCTAGGTTTTTGCCTTTCTAGGGAGTTTTTCTTAGCCACCGTGCTTCTACACCTGCATTGCTTGCTGTTTGGGGTTTTAGGCTGGGTTTCTGTACAGCACTTTGAGATATCAGCTGATGTACGAAGGGCTATATAAATACATTTGATTTGATTTGAATTGGTTGTACCAGATCTTATTTAGGGGCTTCATAGCAAAGTGGGTGAATACATACTCACGCACCACTATTCAAATTGTTTTATTTTACAAGTAATTTTTTAAATTTCACTTCACCAATTTGGACTATTTTGTGCATGTCCATTACATGAAATCTGTCACGTTGGTCGTAAAGAGGAGACCAAGGCGCAGCGTGAGTAGAGTTCCACATCATTTGAATCAACTGAAACTCACCTACCAAAGACAACAAACAACCAAACTAAACATGACGCTACTGGTGTGCACACGCGCACCTAACTGTAGACAAGATCCCACACCAGAAAGTGGGAAACAGGGCTGCCTAAATATGATCTATAGGGGAGGGTCCGGGTGGGCATCTACCCTCGGTGGCGGCTCCGGTTCTGGATGCAGACCCCCTCCTTTCCGGTGATCACTCCGCTTTTGTGGAACCGGACCGTTGATCATCGCCAGAGGCCCTGGACTGGGGACCGTCGCTGGAGACCCCGGACTGGGGACCTTCGCTGGAGGCCCCGGACTGCGGACTGTCGGTGGAGGCCCCGGACTGTAGATCGTCGGTGGAGGCCCTGGAATGTGTGCCGTCGGTGGAGGTTCCCGGACTGTGGACCTTCGGTGGAGGTTCCGGACTGTCAACCGTCGTTGGAGGTTCCGGACTGGGAACTGTCGACGGAAGCTCTGGACTGGGAACTGCTGGCACAACCCATCCTGGCTGCATGTTTATTTTCACCCTGCAAATGCGTGGCGCTCGCACAGGACACACTGGGCTGTGCAGATGCACCGGAGACACAGTGCACAGAACCGGCGCAGGATATCCTGGTCCAAGGAGGTGTACTGGAGACCAGGAGCGCTGAGCCGGCACCATCCGTCCTGGCTGGATGCCCATTCTAGCCCGGCCAATGTGGGAAGCTGGAATAGAGCGCACCGGGCTATGAATGCGACCTGGAGACCCCGTGCGCGTCACTGCATAATACGGTGCCTGACCAGTCACACGCTCCTCAGCAAGCCCACTCTGCAACGCTCTCAGTGCTAGCACTTCTCTCCGGAATCTTGCGTCGAGCTCCTCACTCGACTCCCTGACTGGCTCTGGTTCAGCATTCCGCGCTCCGCTGACCACTCTGTGTGCCCCCTCCAAAACTTTTCTGGGGCTGCTTCTCGTGCTTGTCTCGTTGGTACAACTCCTCGTAATATTGCCGTTCCGCTTTCGCTGCCTCTATCTCCTCCTTAGGACGGCGATACTCCCCAGCCTGCGTCCAGGGTCCTGCTCCATCCAGGATCTCTTCCCAGGTCCATTCCTCCTGAACACGCTGTTTGGTCCATTTTTGGTGGGATCTTCTGTCACAATCATCGTAAAGAGGAGACCAAGGCACAGCGTGAGTAGAGTTCCACATAATTTTAATCAACTTAAACACCTAACAAAAACAACAAACAACCAAACGAAACGTGACGCTACTGGTGTGCACACAGGCACCTAACTGTAGACAAGATCCCACACCAGAACGTGGGAAACAAGGCTGCCTAAATATGATCCCCAATCAGAGACAACGATAAACAGCTGTCTCTGATTGGGAACCATATCAGGCCAACATAGAAATACAAAAACCCCTAGACATACAAAACCCTAGACATACAAAACCCTAGACATACAACACTAGAGTACCCACCCTAGTCACACCCTGACCTAACCAAAATATATAGAAGAGATATCTAAGGTCAGGGAGTGTCAAAATCCAAATAAAAATATGTTTAAATTACAGGTTGTAATGCAACATAATAGGAAAAAACGCCAAGGGGGACGAATACTTTTGCAATGCACTGTATGTTGTTATTATTATAGATATTAACTAACACATTCACAGAGTCAGAGTCCTAACCCAGAGCCTTATTCCTAAACAGAGGGTAATCTGAGTATCCATTGAAAAGAAATACAATGAGGATTGAGAGATGTTCGGCTTTCAGAAACAGAATAACCATACAATACTGGACAGTATCATGACACTATCATAAGGCTATGATGTACATGAACCAATCACTAAGCTCTGAAAGCCATTAGGCTACATGACAATACAATCATCAGCCATTAGTCAAGTTTCACGTAAAGCCATGCTAAAGGATGCTAATGTGTTGTAATACCCGATACTACTTGTCACAACGCTTTAGAGCGTTTCAGTCACAATTAGCAAATTATGTGTTGAGTGTTTTTCCTTAATGCATTGACTGAAAACAGCAATCACAATAGAAATCGCACGCACGCACGCACGCACGCACGCACACACACACACGCACACGCACACGCACGCACACGCACGCACGCACACACACACACACACACACACACACACACACACACACACACACACACACACACACACACACACACACACACACACACAGAAAGATGCACCATACAGAGGCTCTTTCAGTTGCAGAACACTTGCAGGTGGAACACCGCAGGGATGTTTTCACAAACAGCCACATTATAACAGATCATGTCTCTCTTATTATGTCCCTCTTCCAGTCTTAGATTCCCTTTATCCATCTCTCCCCTGTTCCTTCTACCCAATGATTCTCAACGATTTTCTCTCTAGGCTCTCTGTCTCTCTCTCTCTTTTCTCTCTGGCTCTCTTTTTCTCTCTGGCTCTTTCTTTCTCTCCATCTCTCTCCTTCCATACTGCAGCTGTCAGGTAGAGGAAAGCAGGTGTTCTGTCAGGGGCTATGAAAGGGCCAATCACCGGGGGAATCAAAGAGCCCAAGACGCTGTCATTCTGGTTCCCTCTCTGACAGCCTGCCAGCTATTTATACCAGTCAAAGAGAGACGGGGGGAATCAGAGAGTGAGAAACAGGGTGGATGGGAGAAGAGGAAAAAAGAAACAGAGAATCATGAGAGAGAAACAGGGGGAAAGAGGAAGAGAGTGAGAGTGTGTGTGAGAGAGAGAGAGCGAGAGAGAGAGAGAGTGTGTGTGAGAGAGAGAGAGAGAGAGAGAGAGAGAGAGAGTGAGATCGTGATCAAGATGGAGATCGAGAGATTGACAAGCGAAACATGTACAAGTTCAAGAGAGAGAGAGAGAGAGAGAGAATGCATGATACACTTTCACCTAAGTGATCCTAAAACTCACAATAGCCAACTAGGATAAGGCAGCAAGGTCGGTTATGCCGCACAACCGCCAATTACAATCAACCGTGTTCCGTCTGCAAAAGGAAAATAACAGTACTCTAGTCTGAGATAAACAATGTCCCCTTAGATTACCTCTCACCTGATTATGTGTCTGTCTGGGAAACAAGACAGAGACAGTCACTTACCACCAGGCACCACATGCCTGAGATGTGCCCAGTGATGCCCACTCATAAAGGCAGACACCAGAATACCTGCTTGCCCAGGAAAATCCAATACGATTGGTAACCTCCCACCTGCTACCAAATGGTGCCTAGTGGTGCTTGTTGTCATGTATCGCAAAGTGAAGCAAGCAATTTATTCATAGGTTATTATCATGTTTTTACTATTGGGAAATACCAGGTACCAGAATATACTAATGGAAAGGAAAATAAGGTTGAACCAAATGATCAGGTCACTTTGGGAAATAAATGTTAAAAATCTAATGACAGCGAAATATGTGGCAGCATGGCTTAAGACACATTGAGCACATTGCACTCACAGACCTTCAGTTCTATAACTGCAACTGTCCTCTCGTTAAATAAAAGCAAATACTGCCACCCGAACACCATTTTCATTGCTGTCGCCACTGTTTTTTTATGTACTCTAACTTATTATAGATTTGAAAACTGCTTTTCAGATCATTGAAAATGTTAAAGCAGCAATACAGAAGAAGAATGTGGCAACAGAGTCATTTAGACAGGGAGGGGAGTAGAGGAACACTGAGAAGGGGAGGGGACAAGACAGAGGGGGGAACAAGGGAGCAATTTAGAACACGGGAGAAAAAGTCCAGAGAAAAATAAGAACGGAGCAGCAGAGCAGGATTGAGACAAAACCCACAGCATAAGAAATGGCCCTGAGGTTGTTATGGAAACAGACAAATAACAAAATCTGGAACAGGGAGAAGAAAAAAAACAGGCAGCAATTGCATAAATCAGTGGAATTTAAAGGGACAGAGACAGAAAGAAAGAAAGAAAAAGAGTACCACATCTATAGAATAAAGATAGAGAGGAAATACGAAGCTGGGACATTTTCAGAAACCGCACATAACGATCCTGCTGCACTTGAGTGTCCGTGGTTCATTGAGAGTTTCTAATGGTTGCTATAACATATCCAGAATTAATTGGGAAAAAGACAAGAGGGGAACAGGGGTGATATGAAAAGCACAGCAGGGAGAAAGCATTACCTCCATAATAAATCAGAAGGCTAATGGCCAACTTCCAATATGTCCATCCAGAGACAGAAACATCCGCACACGCAAATAATGGCCATTACAATAGATGCGATATCCGAACGAGGAAATGCTGGTACATGTCAATTTTTTGTCTTCATTCATTGGAAAGCTGTCTGCGATAATTAATGACTTCAAATAGACATTGACACTGAGAATGCCGTTCCTCAGCTAGCCTAGTATGACTGGAGTCTAGCCTGAGAGAAACAAAAAGCCCAACAGCAACAACAAGTACAAAGACAGCCTGAAAGAGTTCATAGAGAGCTCAGTGACCTAATCCGCTGGCTGACCTGGGATCAGAAGAGAGATGACCACACGTGACAGGTGAAGAGTCTCTTTCCATTAATTGGCTTATGTGCAATAGACTCCAGGGGCCGTGCTGTGAATCACACATGAGATCAGAGCCAAATTTTGGGCTCTCAGGAAGAGCCAACGCAAAACTTTTGACAGGACCACGAATCGACAGGGCCACACTTTTAACTGGTTCTGAATAAATTACTGCACATTCTCTGCTTGTCACCTAGCTGTTTCTTCCCCTCTTCCGGACGTTGTTAGCGAGGGTGCTTAGCGTGACCCCAATCAGCACCTGGCTCCCTCTATCCTCTCTTCCCGGCTTACTGCTGACAAGAGGGAACACAGGCACAATTACTGTCTCTACCAGTCTAGGAAGAAGGGGGCTTTCTCATTCTCTCTACTCCCAGCACTACACGCTAACTACAGGAGTCCCTGTTCTCCCGGGAACACAGTTACTTTACAGCACAGCAGATAGAGAGAGAGAGAGACAGAGGGAGTGAAATAGTGTGTGTGTGTGTGTGAGAGAGAGAGAGAGAGAGAGAGAGAGAGAGAGAGAGAGAGAGAGAGAGAGAGAGAGAGATGTATTCCTCCGCACTAGAGGAATACCAATATAAGAACACTGTTCATTGACTAAAGCTCAGTCTTCACAATATTACCCTCCAAGCTCATCATTAAGCCCGGGGCCCTAGGTCTGAACCCCGCCCTGTGCAACTGGGTCCTGGACTTCCTGACGGGCTGCCCCCAGGTGGTGAAGGTAGGAAACAACACATCCACTACCCTGATCCTCAACACAGGGGCCCTACAAGGGTGCATGCTCACCCCCCTCCTGTACTCCCTGTTCACCCATGACTGAGTGGCCACGCATGCCTACAACTCAATCATCAAGTTTGCAGACGACACAACAGTGGTAGGCCAGATTACCAACAACAACGAGACAGCCTACAGGGAGGAGGTGAGGGCCCTCGGAGTGTGGTGTCAGGAAAATAATCTCACCCTTAACAAAACAAAGGAGCTGATTGTGGACTTCAGGAGACAGCAGAAAGAGCACGCCCCCATCCACATCTACGAGGTCGCAGTGGAGAAGGTGAAAAGCTTTAAGTTCATTGGCGTATAGATCACTGACAATCTGAACTTGTCCACCCACACAGACAGTGTGGTGAAGAAGGCTCAACAGAGCCTCTTTAACCTCAGAAGGCTGAAGAAATTTGGCTTAGTCACAGGGCTTTCCAGAGGGCAGGTTGGTCAGCCCAACCCATCACCAGGGGTACACTGCCTGCCCTCCAGGACATCTACAACACCGGTCACAGGAAGGCCAAGAAGATCATCAAGGACCTCAGCCACCCGATTGACGGTCTATTCACCCCGCTACCATCTAGAAGACGAGGTCAGTACTGGGACCGAGAG
Source organism: Oncorhynchus tshawytscha (assembly GCF_018296145.1). Taxonomy (NCBI): domain Eukaryota; kingdom Metazoa; phylum Chordata; class Actinopteri; order Salmoniformes; family Salmonidae; genus Oncorhynchus; species Oncorhynchus tshawytscha. The sequence goes on from NC_056440.1 coordinate 60,545,670, forward strand.
AACTGAAAAACAGCCTCTATCTCAAGGCTGTCAGACTGTTAAATAGCCATCACTCCACCCAGTACCCTGCCCTGAACTTATTCACTGTCACTAGTCGGCTACCACCCGGTTACTCAACCCTGCACCGTAGAGGCTACTACCCCATGTAAATAGGCATGGTACACTAGTCACTTTAATAATGGAACACTGGTCACTTTAATAATGTTTACATATTGTTTTACCCATTTTATATGTATATACTGTATTCTAGTCAAGTCCATCCTATTAAACTATTGCTGTACATATACTATTCTATGCTACATATTCTTCAGATATACTAAATACACTACATGACCAAAAGTATGTTGACACCTGTTCGTCCAACATCTCATTCCAAAATATGGAGTTGGTCCCCCATTTGCTGCTATAACAACCTCCAGTCTTCTGGGAAGGGTTTCCACTAGATGTTGGAACATTGCTGCGGGGACTTGCTTCCATTCAGCCACAAGAGCATTAGTGAGGTCAGGCACTGACGTTGGGCAATTAGGCCTGGCTCGCAGTCAGTGTTCCAATTTATCCTAAAGGTGTTTGATGGGGTTGAAGTCAGGGCTCTGTGCACACCAGTCAAGTTCTTCCACACCGATCTCAAGAAACCATTTCTGTATTGACCTTGCTTCGTGCACGGGGGCATTGTCATGCTGAAACAGGAAAGGACCTTCCCCAAACTGTTGCCACAAAGTTGGAAGCACAGAATGATCTAGAATGTCATTGTGTGCTGTAGCTTTAAGATTTCCCTTCCTGGAACTAAGGGGCCTAACCATGAAAAACAGCCTCCTCCACCAAATGTTACAGTTGGAACTATGCATTCGGGCAGGAAGCGCTCTCCTGGCATCCACCAAACCAAGATTTGTCTGTCGGACTGTCGGTTGGTGAAGCATGATTCATCATTCCAGAGAACGCGTTTCCACTGCTCCAGAGTCCAATGACGGTGAGCTTTACACCACTCCAGCCGACGATTGGCTTTGCGCATTGTGATCTTAGGCTTGTGTGAGGCTGCTCGGTCATGGAAACCCATTTCATTAAGATCCCGATGAACAGTTCTTGTGGTGACGTTGCTTCCAGAGGCAGTTTGGAACTTGGTAGTGATTGTTGCAACCTAGGACAGACGGTTTTTAAATGCTAGGCGCCTCAGCACTCTGCAGTCCCGTTCTGTGAGTTTATGTGGCCTACCACTTTGTGGCTGAGCCGTTGTTGCTCCTAGACGATTCCACTTCACAATAACAGCACTTACAGTTGACCGGGGCAGCTCTAGCAGGGCAGACACTTGACGAACTGACTTGTTGGAAAGGCGGCATCATATGACGGTACCACATTAGAAGTCACTGAGCTCTTCAGTATGGGCCACATTCTACTGCCAATGTTTGTCTATGGAGATTGCATGGCTGTGTGCTCAATTTTATACACCTGTCAGCAAAGGTGTGGTTGAAATAGCTGAATCCACTAATGTGAAGGGGGGTCCACATACTTATGTATATATAGTGTACTCTATCCACATACTGTCTGTCCATAATGTCTATACATCCCATCACATATACTGTGTGTATATATATACAGTTGAAGTCAGAAGTTTACATACACCTTAGCCAAATACATTTAAACTCAGTTTCACAATTCCTGACATTTAATCCCAAAATGTCCTGTTTTAGGTCAGATATGATCACTATCTGGGCTATACTCAGCCTTGTCTCGGGATGGTAAGTTGGTGGTTGAAGATATCCCTCTAGTGGTGTGGGGGCTGTGCTTTGGCAAAGTGGGTGGGGTTATATCCTTCCTGTTTGGCCCTGTCTGTGGGTGTCCTCGGATGTGGCCACAGTGTCTCCTGACCCCTCCTGTCTCAGCCTCCAGTATTTATGCTGCAGTAGTTTATGTGTCAGGGGGCTAGGGTCAGTTTGTTATATCTGGAGTACTTCTCCTGTCCTATTCGGTGTCCTGGGTGAATCTAAGTGTGCGTTCTCTAATTCTCTCCTTCTCTCTTTCTTTCTCTCTCTCGGAGGTCCTGAGCCCTAGGACCATGCCCCAGGACTACCTGACATGATGACTCCTTGCTGTCCCCAGTCCACCTGGCCGTGCTGCTGCTCCAGTTTCAACTGTTCTGCCTTATTATTATTCGACCATGCTGGTCATTTATGAACATTTGAACATCTTGGCCATGTTCTGTTATAATCTCCACCCGGCACAGCCAGAAGAGGACTGGCCACCTCATAGCCTGGTTCCTCTCTAGGTTTCTTCCTAGGTTTTGGCCTTTCTAGGGAGTTTTTCCTAGCCACCGTGCTTCTACACCTGCATTGCTTGCTGTTTGGGGTTTTAGGCTGGGTTTCTGTACAGCACTTTGAGATATCAGCTGATGTACGAAGGGCTATATAAATAAATTTGATTTGATTTGATCACCACTTTATTTTAAGAATGTGAAATGTCAGACTAATGATAGAGAAAATTATTTATTTCAGCTTTTATTTCTTTCATCACATTCCCAGTGGGTCAGAAGTTTACATACACTCAAAGCCATCTATTTTGTGAAGTGCACCAGTCCCTCCTGCAGCAAAACAAGCCCCACAACATAAATGCTGCCACCCCCGTGCTTCACGGTTGGGATGGTGTTCTTCAGCTTGCAAGCCTCCCCCTTTTTCCTCGAAACATAACGATGGTCATTTGTTTCATCAGACCAGAGGACATTTGTCCAAAAAGTACAATCTTTGTCCCCATGTGCAGTTGCAAACTGTAATCTGTTTTTTTTATGATGGTTTTGGAGCAGTGGCTTCTTCCTTGCTGAGCGGCCTTTCAGGTTATGTCGATATAGGACTTGTTTTACTGTGGATATAGATACTTTTGTACCCGTTTCCTCCAGCACCTCCACAAGGTCCTTTGCTGTTGTTCTGGGATTGATTTGCACTTTTCGCACCAAAGTACGTTAATCTCTAGGAGACAAAACACGTCTCCTTCCTGAGTGGTATGACAGCTGTGTGGTCCCATGGTGTTTATACTTGCGTACTATTGTTTGTATAGATGAATGTGGTACCTTCAGGTGTTTGGAAATTGCTCCCAAGGATGAACCAGACTTGTGGAGGTCTACAATTTTTTTCTGAGGTCTTGGCTGATTTCTTTTGATTTTCCCATGATGTCAAGCAAAGAGGCACTGAGTATAAAGGTAGGCCTTGAAATACATCTCCAGGTACACCTCCAATTAACTCAAATGGTGTCAATTAGCCTATAAGAAGATTTTAAAGCCATGACATCATTTTCTGGAATTTTCCAAGCTGTTTAAAGGCACAGTCAACTTTGTGTATGTAAACTTTGGACCCACTGGAATTGTGATACAGTGAATTATAAATGAAATAATCTGTCAGTACACAATTGTTGGAAAAATTACTTGTGTCATGCACAAAGTAGATGTCCTAACCAACTTACCAAAACTATAGTTTGTTAACAAGAAATTTGTGGAGTGGTTGCAAAACGAGTTTTAGTGACTCCAACCTAATTATATGTAAACCTTCGACTTCAACTGTATATATAGTCAGATATTACTGTACTGTTGGAGCTAGGAACACAAGCATTTTGCTACACCCGCAATAACATCTGCTAAATATGTGTATGCGACCAATAGAATTTTATTTTATTTTGATTCAATTTGAGGGAGAGGAAGAGAGACAGAGAAAGACGGAGAACTCCAAGAAGCTTTGGCTAATTAAATATTCTCTCAGATTACAAGGGGCTATTTGGCTCTCCGGAAATTGTGACTTTCATAATCTTACTAAAGAGGAAGGTACTGACTTTTTCACATTTCACATAAAAATACCAATTAAGAAAAGGAAAGGAGGGGGGGTGACCAGCTCTAATCTTACACAAATTGCAAACGATACAAATGGGTAGGCCATAATTCGATTTTTTTTTCCCTCAACAGCTTTTCATAATTGAAAATACTGACACTACCAAGAACACACTTCAACACACACACATTACGCACAGCTAGTTCTTCAATTGCCAAATTCAATATGTATTTCCCCAGCCTAAGGGGAAATAATGTTAATAACAGAGGGGGACATTGAGTTTTTCAGGGGGTCTCACACTGTCTGGTTACAATGGCACGGTCAGGCACAGCAGGACACCGTGTGCATACAGAAAACGTTCTACACAGGAATATTATATGACATAGCACCAGGTGAATGCATATAGCCTCAGCATGGCCACTCTCTGGGGACTCTTGTTGATTGACATTGAGGAAGAGTTCCTCATTCAGAGTTGTAGAGTAGCATAGTGTAAAACTCATTATAGAACAAGACATATTGGATAGACAACATACCTGGACTGCTACTCGTCGAATGATTAACGGTGTATAATTACGCGATTAAATGATTCAGGCAATTATTAACTCATTAACCTGGGGCACCATGGGAAAGTTTTAGCTTTATTGAGTTTTTATTTCCCAAATTCAATCAAAAAATATCAGAATTGTAACGATTGTCTTCCTCCTCTGATGAGGAACAAGAAGGATCGGACCAAAATGCAGCGTGGTACGTGTCCATGATAACTTTAATAACTCAGAACACGAGAAAATACCAAAAGAACAAAGTGCAGGAAAGAAAGGAAAATCAAAACAGCCCCGTATGGTGCAAACACAGAAACGAACAGACAGATATAAGGAAGGCAATAACACAAGTAAATGAATTCAGAGTCCAATGAGCGCAGATGCGCGTGACGGGAAAAGGCAGGTGTGCCTACTGATGGTGGCTTGATTGCGTAATCCTGGAGAGCCTGGCGCCTTCGAGCGCCAGGGGGAGGAAGAGCGGGAACAGGTGTGACAGTACCCACCCCTCTAGGGGCGCCACCCGGCATCCCACCTGGGCGAGCCGGCAGAGACATGGGCGCTGGGCAAGCAGGCTGGGAGAGGGGGAGGAAGAGCGGGAGCAGGCGTGACTGTACCAAGTTACGAGGCATACTCTGGATTTTACTCAGATCCAATTTAGAAAACTAACTTCACATTTCATCTTTACAAAAACATTATCTTTGATCTGGACATTTTCCACACAACGTATAATATGCAAACATCAGGCACATATTGGGAAAACTCTTAAAGTTACAATGTTTTCGTTATAACGTCGTCCTTTAACTTTTAATAACATAACAAAAACAACATTCATTTTCATATTCCATCTATTGTCATTACCACCATTGTGGCTGACGAAACCTATTGTCCATAAGTCCATTTATTGCATGTAAATTTAATGTTCTGAGGCAGATTTTCCATCTATTGATTTTGTTCAATGTGAATACAGAATGTGAATACAGAACACAGAGGAGCAGAGAGAAAAAATAATGTCTGGACCAGGGAGAGGTGTAGCTGGACCAGGGAGAGGAGTAGCTGGACCAGGCAGAGGAGTAGTTGGACCAGGGAGAGGTGTAGCTGGACCAGGGAGAGGAGTAGCTGGACCAGGAAGAGGAGTAGTTGGACCAGGGAGAGGAGTAGCTGGACCAGGGAGAGGAGTAGCTGGACCAGGAAGAGGAGTAGTTGGACCAGGGAGAGGAGAGTTGGACCAGGCAGAGGAGTAGCTGGACCAGGCAGAGGAGTAGTTGGACCAGGGAGAGGTGTAGCTGGACCAGGGAGAGGAGTAGCTGGACCAGGCAGAGGAGTACCTGGACCAGGCAGAGTAGTAGCTGGACCAGGCAGAGGAGTAGCTGGACCAGGGAGAGGAGTAGCTAGTCCAGGCATATGCAGAGGAGTAGCTGGACCAGGCAGAGGAGTAGCTGGACCAGGCAGAGGAGTAGTTGGACCAGGCAGAGGAGTAGCTGGACCAGGCAGAGGAGTAGTTGGACCAGGGAGAGGAGTAGCTGGACCAGGTAGAGGAGTAGTTGGACCAGGGAGAGGAGTAGCTGGACCAGGCAGAAGAGTAGTTGGACCAGGACCAGGGAGAAGGAGAGGTAGGGGGAGAGGAGTAAGAATGTGTGGTGGTGTTCAAACGGGAGTAAGAGCTGCTGTCACTGATGAAATAAGAGCCACCATCATAGACCATGTGATAAACCATGGTCTATCACTGAGAGAGGCTGGTGAAAGAGTCCAGCCTAATACCATGGTCTATCACTGAGAAAGGCTGGTGAAAGAGTCCAGCCTAATACCATGGTCTATCACTGAGAGGGGCTGGTGAAAGAGTCCAGCCTAATACCATATTCTATCACTGAGAGAGGCTGGTGAAAGAGTCCAGCCTAATACCATGGTCTATCACTGAGAGAGGCTGGTGAAAGAGTCCAGCCTAGTACCATGGTCTATCACTGAGAGAGGCTGGTGAAAGAGTCCAGCCTAATCTCAGACGGTCAAACGTGGCTTCCATTATCTGGAATTTTCAACAAACCAACAGGTGTGTAATGCAATTCAGAAGCGCTTCTCCCATCATTACTGTTGCTATGTCCCACAGTAACTGTAGGCCACCAGTCCCAATGCAAATACATATGTTGTATTTTTGAACGCAACGTCTTCCTCCCTCTGGGGGAAGAGGAAAGCTCCTCAGTGAAGACCAAGAGCTGCCATTGTAGGATTGGTCATTGCTGACAACGCAATAAAACTGAGGGAAATTCAGACCAAAATTGTAATGTGAAAAGCATCAGCCTGACTACCATCGCTCGGACTCTGACCAAACACAGAGTTGGAATGAAACAGTTGTGCACAGTTCCTTTTGAAAGGAACAAGGAACTTTTGAAAGGTCAAGGAACACCGGCACCAAAACGTCCAGCTATGGTGTCTAGCCGAAATGTCTTGTTCTATAGTGAGTTGTACACTATGCTACTCTATGGGGGTGCCACAGGGTTCAATTATTGGGCCGACTCTCTTCTCTGAAAATATCAATGATGTCGCTCTTGCTGCTAGTGAGTCTCTGATCCACCTCTACGCAGAAGACACCATTCTGTATACTTCTGGCCCTTCTTTGGAAACTGTGCTAACAACCCTCCAGACGAGCTTCAATACCATACAACTCGCCTTCCGTGGCCTCCAACTGCTCTTAAATACAAGTAAAACTAAATGCATGCTCTTCAACCGATCGCTGCCTGCACCTGCCCGCCCGTCCAGCATCACTGCTTTGGACGGTTCTGACTTAGAATATGTCGACAACTACAAATACCTAGGTGTCTGGTTAGACTGTAAACTCTCCTTCCAGACTCACATAAAACATCCAAAGTTAAATCTATAATTGGCTTCCTATTTTGCAACAAAGCATCCTTCACTTATGTTGCCAAACATACCCTCGTAAAACTGACCATCTTACCGATCCTCGACTTTGGTGATGTCATTTACAAAATAGCCTTCAACACCCTACTCAACAAATTGGATGCAGTCTATCACAGTGCCGTCCGTTTTGTCACCAAAGCCCCATATACTACCCACCACTGCGACCTGTACGCTCTCATTGGCTGGCCCTTGCTTCATACTCGTCGCCAAAACCACTAGTTTCAGGTCATCTACAAGACCCTGATAGGTAAAGCCCCGCCTTATCTCTGCTCGCTGGTCACCATAGCTGCACCCACCCGTAGCACGGGTATCTCACTTGTTACCCCCAAAGCCAATTCCTCCTTTGGCCGCCTCTCCATCCAGTTCTCTGCTGCCAATGACTGGAACGAACTACAAAAATCTCTGAAACGGGAAACACTTATCTCCCTCACTAGCTTTATGCACCAGTTGCCAGTGCAGCTCACAGATCACTGCACCTGTACATAGCCCATCTATAAATAGCCCAAACAACTACCTCTTCCCCTACTGTATTTATTTATTTTTCTCCTTTGCACCCCAGTATTTCTACTTTGCACACTCATCTACTGTCAAATCTACCAATCCAGTGTTTTAATTGCTATATTTGATTTACTTCACCACCATGGCCTATTTATTGCCTTTACCTCCCTTATCTCACCTCATTTGCTCACATTGTATATAGACGTATTTTTCTACTGTATTATTGACTGTATGTTTGTTTTACTCCATGTGTAACTCTGTGTTCTTATATGTGTTGAACTGCTTTGCTTCATCTTGGCCAGGTCGCAATTGTAAATGAGAACTTGTTCTCAACTTTTCCTACTTGGCTAAATAAAGGTGAAATAAATACATAAATAAAAACATGTAGACATGGGTTACAGTACATACAGTAGGACATACTGAAAAGCATTAACACATACTGTGTTTACTTTCTTTCAGAGAGTCATGGAGTTGGAGGCTAATCAGACCCCACATGAAATCATTCATGTAAACGAGGCAGGGTTTAACCTGGCAAAAACACGTCGACGGGGAAGAAACGTCATCGGAAAAAGGGCCACCGTTGATGTGCCGGGTCAGAGAGAAGCAATTATCAATGTGTGCTGCAATCTGGAGTGCTGGTTTGGTCCTGCAGAAATGCCAGATTGGTCCCTACAACACTGAGTGCCTTCTTTTGTTTTGAGATGACCTCCGCCAACAACTGGTGCCAGAAGCAGAAAGGGAACAGGTAGGAGGAAACATTAGGACATTGTGATTGCATGGGACAATGTAGCATTCCACCATTCACATGCAATCACAAACTGGTTTGCAGCCCATCCAAGAATGGTTTCCCTTTTCCTCCCCATTACTCGCCTTTCCTCCCCCCTACTCGCCTTTCCTCCCCCTACTTGCCTTTCCTCCCCCCTACTCGCCCCCCCCTCGCCTTTCCTCCCCCACTTGCCTTTCCTCCCCCTACTCGCCTTTCCTCCCCCACTACTCACCTTTCCTCCCCCACTACTCACCTTTCCTCCCCCACTACTCGCCTTTCCTCCCCCACTACTCGACTTTCTTCCCCCCCACTCGCCTTTCCTTCCCCCTACTCGCCTTTCCTCCCCCCCTCCTCGCCTTTCCTCCCCCACTACTCGCCTTTCCTCCCCCTACTCGCCTTTCCTCCCCCGCACTCGCCTTTCCTCCCCCACTACTCACCTTTCCTCCCCCACTACTCACCTTTCCTCCCCCACTACTCGCCTTTCTTCCCCCACTCGCCTTTCCTTCCCCCTACTCGCCTTTCCTCCCCCCTCCTCGCCTTTCCTCCCCCACTACTCGCCTTTCCTCCCCCTACTCGCCTTTCCTCCCCCGCACTCGCCTTTCCTCCCCCACTACTCACCTTTCCTCCCCCACTACTCGCCTTTCCTCCCCCCTACTCGCCTTTCCTCCCCCACTACTCGCCTTTCCTCAACACCATTGAGTATTTTATTCTGCCTGGAGGTGGAAAGTGTATGATCATCGGTCACATGACCAAATCTCCCTTCTGGATGCAATGGGATGCTGTCTGCAGAAACATCTCAGCTGAAGACTGCCAGGGGTGGATATGGCATGCCAAGCGTTTCTATCCAAGCTGCATAGCGAGAAACGACATAAGATGTGATGTGGACGAGAACATGTGGCCAAATGCTGAAGAATATATAGATTAGAAACAGGACTGTGCAATTTTAGTGTTTTTTCCCTTCTGTACCTTTTTTTTACTGTAAGTGTGTTTTATTTTTACACATTTGGAACCAAAGGCCATGTATGTTGGATGTGTTGTTGAACCAAAGGCCATGTATGTTGGATGTGTTGTGGAACCAAAGGCCATGTATGTTGGATGTGTTGTGGAACCAAAGGTCATGTATGTTGGATGTGTTGTTGAACCAAAGGCCATGTATGTTGGATGTGTTGTTGAACCAAAGGCCATGTATGTTGGATGTGTTGTTGAACCAAAGGCCATGTATGTTGGATGTGTTGTGGAACCAAAGGCCATGTATGTTGGATGTGTTGTTGAACCAAAGGCCATGTATGTTGGATGTGTTGTTGAACCAAAGGCCATGTATGTTGGATGTGTTGTTGAACCAAAGGCCATGTATGTTGGATGTGTTGTGGAACCAAAGGCCATGTATGTTGGATGTGTTGTTGAACCAAAGGCCATGTATGTTGGATGTGTTGTGGAACCAAAGGTCATGTATGTTGGATGTGTTGTTGAACCAAAGGTCATGTATGTTGGATGTGTTGTGGAACCAAAGGCCATGTATGTTGGATGTGTTGTTGAACCAAAGGCCATGTATGTTGGATGTGTTGTTGAGCCAAAGGTCATGTATGTTGGATGTGTTGTTGAACCAAAGGCCATGTATGTTGGATGTGTTGTTGTTCACTGGCAGCAATTTCATGTTGCTAATAACGCTTTTACTGCAGCAATTCTGTCACTTACTATATTTTTCTACTGTACATTCTATAATGTAAAGATGACTCATTCACTTTTAGATAGTATGTTGCCAAAAATGCTTAGATATTGAGTCGGGTTTGCCGTGTTTTGATAGAGTTATTGTATGTAGAGAAAGTTTTTTTTGCATTTGGAAATGTAGAGTTGGTATTTAATGAACAAAATGTGGTTTTGAGCAGAAAATTGACTTTTTGGCTAATTATGTGATGTAGGTATGTTGCTGTGTTAAGGGTTTAGAAAAAGTATCTTAACTATAGGTAAACACTTGTTAGCAATTGTAAAAAACTGTAATATAATACATCTTCAATGCTAGATTAAACCACCTGGCTGTCAGTTTCTAAACCTTTCTGGCGCAGGCATTCCGCTAGCGACCCACCTCGACAACATCCGGTGAAATTGCAGAGCGAGAAATATTTAACATTCATGAAAATACAAGGTCATATATCAAAATAAAGCGTAACTTCTTGTTAATCCAGCCGCTGTGTCATATTTTAAAAAGGCTTTACGGCGAAAGCACACCATGCGATTATCTGAGAACAGCGCCCCGCATACAACAGCATGAAAAACATTTTTCCACCAGGCAGGTGCGCAACGAAAGTCAGAAATAGCGATATAATAAATGCTGTACCTTTGAAGATCTTCTTCTGTTGGCACTCCAAAAGTCCCAGCTACATCACAAATGGTCCTTTTGTTTGATAATGTCCTTCTTTATATCCCCAAAAACTCAGTTTAGCTGGCGCGCTTCATTCAATAATCCGCTGGTTTCCCTCCTTCAAAATACAAACAAAATGAATCCCAAACATTACCAATAAACTTCTCCAAACAAGTCAAACAACGTTTAAAATCAAACCTCAGGTACCCTAATACGTAAATAAACGGTCAAATTTAAGACGGATAATCGTCATTGTCTTTACGGGAGATAAACAACAAAGAACACGCTCTCAGCCACAAACTACAAATTCTAGCGAATTTTTCCAAAAACAAGCCTGAAACTCTTTCTAAAGACTGTTGACATCTAGTGGAAGCCCTAGGAACTGCAATCTGGGAGGATTTCGCCTCATAATAAACACGACAGCCATTGGAATGGTTTGTCCTCGGGGTTTCGCCTGCCATATCAGTTCTGTTATAGTCACAGACATTATCATATAACAGTTTTAGAAACTTTAGGGTGTTTTCTATCCAAATCTACCAATTATATGCATATCCTACCTTCTGAGCCTGAGAAACAGGCAGTTTACTTTGGGCACGGTTTTCATCCGGACGTCAAAATACTGCCAACTAGCCCAAAGAGGAATATGCACAACTTAATTAATATTACTGAAGCAGACTGTGAAAACAGTTATGAGTTAAAACCAATTGAAGCCATTCAGTGCATTTGAGAGGGTAGTCATTTTAAATGCTAAACATTTTTACACTAAATACATTTGAGTGGCTTTCATTTGAGTCAAACTGTATTTAGCGTGTGAGCAGTCTGGAAGAGTAAATCAGGTGTTAATGTATCGTATTAAACTATTAAGATGTGCTTAAACCTCTGATTAAGATCTTAGGATGTTTGTGTCTGCTGCTGCTGCTGCTCCATTGGACCCAAAGCATTTCTTCCGATCTCATCCATTTCACATTATATAGTCTACAGGACCTACCATCACAACAACTGTGTTGTTTAGACTAGGGCCGGAAAAGCCCAATTTTGCCAGACAGCTTCTGGCTGGGAAAATATGGTCAATTGAAAACTATATTATTTTAGCCTTACATCAATAGCCTCTGCTCTCGGCTCTGTGCACCAGCCCCATGCTAGCCTTTGTAAAGTGAGTCTAAGCAGACAAGTTCTAAAGACAAAGGACTTGTGAAGGAGCAGTGGATGGATGGGAAGATCAGTGGAGGATTGTGAAATTAATTCCCTGGTCTAATGACAGAATAACCACAAGCTTTGAAAGAATGGCAGCAGTCTCACCAGGGTTCCTTTCCATCTATCCCTTTTCTCCAAAGGTCCTTTGAAACATGTCCCATACTGCTTTAGGTTTTTCTCCCAGTACAATCTCTCAAAAAAGAAAAAGAAGGAATATAGATGATGTTATTTTTGTTCTCTCTCTCTCTGGTTCTCCTGCCAAACGTTCACTGTGATTAGAGAACATACAAGTGAATTGCTTAATCTCTCATCTCCTCTCGTAGCCAGGTAGAAATTATTGGTGAGTGGTGATGTTTGGAAGGCTTTAAGTAACAGGGAATGAAACCATCATGTATCACAAGCCAGTTCACCACAGCAACATACTGTGCATATTCTAGAAAGAAAGCTTGAGGCAGGCTTATCCTCGTGTGTGTGTGTGTGTGTGTGTGTGTGTGTGTGTGTGTGTGTGTGTGTGTGTGTGTGTGTGTGTGTGTGTGTGTGTGTGTGTGTGTGTGTGTGTGTGTGTGTGTGTGTGTGTGTGTGAACAAGCGATAGAAAGTAAGAGAGATTAAGAAAGAAAGTGAGAGCGAGAGTGTGATTTTGCGTGTCGCACAGTGGTGTAAAGTACGTAAGTAAATAAACATACAGTAACGTACAGTAAGTAGATTTTTGGGGGTATCTGTACTTTAATTTACTATTCATATTTTTTACAACTTTTACTTTTAATCCACTACATTCCTAAAGAAAATAATGTATGTTTTACTCCATAAAGTACATTTTCCCTGACACCCCAAAGTACTAATTACATATCAATCCTTAGCAGGACAGGACAATGGTCCAATTCATACACTTATCAAGAGAACATCCCTGGTCATCCCTACTGCCTCTGATCTGGAAGATTCATTAAACACAAATGCGTTGTTTGTAAATTCTGTCTTAGTGTTTGTGTGTGCCCCGGGCAATCCATAAAAACGAAAAAATTGTGCCATCTGGTTTGCTTGATATAAGGAATTTGAAATAATTTAGACTTTTACTTTGACTTGTGATACCTCCGTATATGTTAGCAATTACATTTACTTTTGATACTTAAGAATATTTTCAAAATAAAGTGTCACGCCCTGGCCATAGAGAGGCTTTTATTCTCTATTTTGGGTAGGCCAGGGTGTGACTAGGGTGGGCATTCTAGTTTCTTTATTTCTATGTTTTCTGTTTCTATGTTTTGGCCGGGTATGGTTCTCAATCAGGGACAGCTGTCTATTGTTGTCTCTGATTGGGAATCATACTTGGGCAGCCTTTTCCCTTTTGTTATTGTGGGAAGTTATCTTTGTTAGTGGCACTACAGCCCTCATAAGCATTCAAGGTCGTTTCTTTGTTTCTTGTTTTGTTGGTAAGATTTACATAAATTAAGGGAAATGTACGTGCACAACGCTGCACCTTGGTCCGGTCTTTTCCACGACGACGTCCGTGACATTTAGACTTTTACTCAAGTAATATTTTACCAGGTGACTCACTTTTACTTGAGTCATTTTCTATTAAGGTATCTTTACTTTTACTCAAGTATGACAATTGGGTACTTTTTCCACCACTGCTGTCCCATGCTTTAGATCATTGACCCCAGGTGTTCCTGTTGCCATTTCATATAAAATAAGCAACAGTTTTGTCAGGCATCTTTGTCAGCTTTGTCAGGCGAAATGCTGTGTGTCTGCTGTACACATCCAAGCACACTTCAGAAACCCTGTTATACCATGTAAGGTTTCCGTATGTTTGTGTCAGCAACAAGAGATGGGGGAAACAGAACCTATGGCCAGGGGGTAGAGAGAGAGAGCCACATCCATCCATCCGGGAAAGGGAGGAATCTGTAGAGAGGAGCCCAGGGTTTACACATGAAATCTGGGGCACGCGTGGCACACCCTGTCCCTCTGTCCATGGGCTCTATAAATGAAAGACCCTTTCCCCTCCCATCCACTCCACTTGTGATTGTTCTGATGCAGATTTAGGCCCTGATTTAGCCCTGTGTCCCGGCCGAACACTTACAGTCACAACCTCCCTATCCCTCTCTAGATCAGGGTCTGGAAATCGGACACTTATTTGTTTAGCCTCATGGCTTATCAGACACAAGGCTGGACAGAAAATATTGGCCCCTAGCAAATCACACAGATCTAGCCAGAACACTAATCTAAATTTGGTTGTGTGCTTTATCAACAGATATGGTAAACTGTTGCTAAACATAGCACATCCGTGGAATTATCTTAAATATGTTGAACATGCCTATATTTCAATTAAGATTCAGAGGTTGGATGTGGGTGTCATAGACAAAAACACAATTAATTAGTTTGCACTATGAGTTCAAGCAGATAGAACATGTATTTGCAAGGTAATGAACCTAACTGGGTCATTCCACGCCAGCGCAGCCCGAATATATTTAATGGTATTGCAGATCGTTCAGGCAATTCTCACATAGTAACTTCATTGGGAGGAAGGATGTTTGCCATGCTTTTCACATTTGTACCACAAACATATTTATATATTTCTTTATCATGTTGAAATTTGATAAAAACATTTTACCTATACTATGATCTGTGAACTGAACATGATTAAGACAACATCTTGGTGTCTTTATGCTCCTTATAATAAGGAGCATGTCTAGATTCTGAAATACACATTTTCATGCTCATTTTTTCAAGTATTAAAAATATGAATATCTCAAAAGTACCCTTTTGATTTAGCAAAAAATAAATTGCAGTAAGATTGCATGTGCTTTGCCTAAAGAGTTGTAGAAGCTTTCCAAGTTAAATTGAGTGGGCTCTTTGCCAATTTGCTAATTCTGAAGGTACAGTATGATACATTTTATGAGCACCACAAACACACAATGGGAAAATGGATTCGAATGGAACTCCCTCTGCTGGTGATTTGCTAAATGTGCAATCCTAAAGGAGGGCTGTGATTGGTTAAAGACCTATAACACAATTTCTATGTATTTCTATGTACAAAATGGGTCATATCATTAAAAGTACCAGAGAGCCCACTCTGGAAATGTGATGTATTTTAAGAGTATATTGTTACAAACAATACGTCTTAAAATAAACAAAATCCAAAGGGTACTTTGATATCTTATTGTTAAAATGTTTAACGTTGAATCAAAACATATACCAAGATGTTGTCTGTGTCACGTACGGTTCACAGATCATAGGGTCTTACAGGAGGCATGTACATGTCTAAAAAGGGCCTAAAATGGTCACTTTCATCATGATTTCCCCAAAACATTTTGGGATACAAATTTAAAAAGCATGTCAAACACCCTTCCATCCAATGAAGTTTCTATGTGAGAATTGCCAGAACAATCTGAGATACAAAAAAAATATTCTGGGGCTACGCTGGCATGGAATCGCCCAACTTGTTCGACATGGTTCACAAATCCAAGACGCAATTTTTAATGGCATTTTTATTTCTTCAACTGCAGATTAATGACGCCTACCTACCCGTCAGTTTGAGTATTATCTGAGACCCAAATTGAGGCTTTGGAGTCGAGCAGAAATGTGAGGTGTTAACATTTAATTTCCAGTGTTTTCACTGGTGTTGAGGGGGATCGAGATCTTAAACTGAGATGTACTTGTTTTCAAACTAAAGGCTGAATAGAAACTGCTGTGAATATTAGTACCTTTAACCAGCTCTCTGGGCTCGGTCATTTCTCTGCTCCGTAACAATGCCAATAAACAGAAATGCGTGAAAGCTGCTAAACGGATTATTAAGCCGATTAATAACAGACAGGGACAGAAGTGGGATGAGGGGATTAGTGTTGTCGCTTTGAAGTCAATTTGAGGAAATAATTTGTCTTGGAATGCTTCTGCACCTCTTTGGCAAAATGCATGCAATCCTACTGCAAGATTCAAGACCAAGAGAGACAAGAGAAGGAAACATAAACTTCAATCAGTTAAAACAAAAAAAAAGATTGTGGTAGGAGCAGCCCACGTAGCACAGATGTAATTCCACAGGAATAATGAAGTGCTTCATTTAGGCCCTGATTAAAACCGAACATCAATTTCACCTCATTTTAAGACACACAACCAGCACTGACATTCACTTTAGAGTTTGTCTGGCACTCGCAGTAGAAAATCTCTCATTTGGACCGCCAACACCGTACAAACCAATTCCAACTCATTTTAGCTCTCTCTCTCCACTGTTATATATTTGGTGATTCACAGAGGAGAGGGGGGGGGGGTTGATGGAATGTATCTGCGGTAAATGTGTGCCTTTTCTAGGCAGCCTCTCTGTGTTGCTAATTAGGCTGGTGATTTTTACAAAGCGTGTTCTCATTAAGCTGATGCTGCCTCTAATCAGGGTGGCTGTGGTGGCAGTGTCTGGATAACAGCATCAGTCTGGGCACGCTCATTACAGCCCCCTATAAAAACCACTGGCCTAACGATCATCCCACCTGCTCACTCAACCCAGCCCAGAGCAGGCCATCAAGGTCACCCCTCAATTAGATCACTAAACACTATATTCCCCCTCAACTTTATCAGTCCATATAGTATAGTACTAGTGGCGGTTCTAGCTTTATTGTGTCCCTGGGCGAACCCCCCCCACCCCAAAACTAAAACCCTGTTCTGCACTAACTGTAATTTTTATTCAGACATTTGGAACAACACAAATAAATAATCATAACATTAAAGACTCATAAATATCAAAAATAAGTAACAAAGACAAATAGAAACCAATTGTAGTATATAAATACAAATAAAAATGAGAATTTAATTTAATTATTAAACTATTACCCTATTGCTAACAAAAAACACACAAATAAAACGAAATTACACAGATCCTACATCATACAAATGAATAACACACTTTTAAATAAGAAAACCTGAAAATCACACCATTGCACTTCAAATAAGAAACACAAACTAAATTGCACAACTAATTGCATTAGTACTGTACAAAGTTAGAGGTGCGATATTTGATAGATTCCCCCTGCTCCCCCTACCTCGGGCTTCCAGTGGTGAGACCTGAGGTCAACCTACCCCCGCCTCCTCCCCATCTCGTACTTCTGAGTGGGAGACCTTCCCAGGCAGTAGCCTGCCTAGCTCACAAACTAGAATCAGGGCTCCCACTCAGACAAGGTTAACTGACCCACAGTCCCACACGGTGACATGATATCAATGACGTGACGTGCAAATAAATGAGCGATAGAAAACCGATCGCACGAATGTCACCATTCCAAATGTTTTTTTGTTTTTTTTGTGTGCTTGCGCCCCATGCTGCCCCCAGCAAGACGCCGCCCCGGGGGGGCTGCCCATGTCGCCCAAACCTAAATCCGCCAGTGTATAGTCTGTATAGTTGAGCATGTCATTATTGACTGCTAAATATTTATTTCTCATTGAGTTGGACCAGGATTTTGACTGAGGGCCAAGAGTATTTCTAGGAAATATGAATTTTGTGAAATCTCCTATGGATGTGAGTGCTAAATGGGTTACTGGGACTCCGTTGTCCTGCTGTATGTGCATTCTTATAGACTTGCTGAATAGGCAGTTGTATTTTTGAGGGGCATCTGCATGGCAGAGGATAGAGCTGTGGGGCACCCTCACCCCTCAGGGCCTTGGAGGGGCATCTTTCTTTATACACACAATGCTGTCAGATGCTGAGCGAGGACCGCTAGCACAGCTGCACCACAATCACAGTAGAGTTACAAGCAAAGAAGCACTCACAAATTATGTCCATTTCCTCTCCAACATGAACACACACACACATACACACACACACAGCTGTGCAAGAACAGAGAATAAAAGCAGACCGAGCACACTATGTTCAGTGGGAGTCCTGTGTCCAGAGGCTACAGGTACAAACAGTACATTGGCATTACACGGACACTGCACTACTGTTTGCTTAGTAACCACTATTCTCCCAGATAGTAAATCACCTAGTGCACCTTTTCAAACATCGCCTGGATCTTGTTTGTTTGTACACAGTACATGTCGGCGTCTCCACACTTCTATGGCTTCCTATGACTTTTTTTGATTGCAATTTCCTTGACTTCCCATACCGCCTATAGTGCATCACAGGCTAACACCACCTACATGTGTACATGTACGGCATGTTATTGCTAACCTGCAGCTGGTTGATATGCTTAACTGTATTTATAGAGCCGGATGGCTCAGCGGAGAATTGGCCATGGAAGCCACTCTGGCATTTAACCTGCGTTCCCTCTGGCTTGTAGAGTGGCTAAGTCTGTGGCTTTACCAGTTCCCTGGTGTGGCCGGTCGCTCCGCGATATAATCCCAGTCTCTAGCCGCTATATAAAGTAGGTAAGAGGCTTGTTGCAAGAGACATACACGAGCTCACCGATTACAGGCCAGCTCCCGAGTAGAGTGAGAGACAGCGTTAGAGAGTGTGAGACAGAGTGAGAGAAAGCAAGATAGCGTGAAAGTGGGAGTGTGTGTGTGTGCATAGGAGAGAGAGAGATTATGAGAGAGAGAGCAATTGAGAGAGAGAGAGAGAGGAGAGAGAGAGAGAGAGAGAGAGGGAGAGAGAGAGAGAGAGAGGCAGAGAAGCGGTGAAATTCTGATCTTCATCTAGGTCACAACAATAGACAAACACAGTCTGCTTAAACTAATAACACACTCACAAAAAAGTATACTTTTTCATGTCTTTGTTGAACACACTGTGTAAACATTCACAGCGCAGGGTGGGAAAAGTATGTGAACCCTTGGATTTAATAACTGGTTGACCCTCCTTAGGCAGCAATATGTTTTCCGTAGTTGCGGATCAGACCTGCACAACGGTCAGGAAGAATTTTGGACCATTCCTCTTTACAAAACTGTTTCAGTTCAGCAATATTCTTGGGATGTCTGGTGTGAACTGCTCTCTTGAGGTCATGCCACAGGATCTCAAATCGGGTTGAAGTCAGGACTCTGACTGGGCCATTCCAGAAGGTGTATTTTCTTCTGTTGAAGCCATTCTGTTGTTGATTTACTTCTGTGTTTTGGGTCGTTGTCCTGTTGCATCACCAAACTTCTGTTGAGCTTCAATTGGTGGACAGACAGCCTTACATTCTCCTGCACCATGTCTTGATAAACATGGGAACTCATTTTTCCGTCGAGCTGTAGTGTTGTGTGTTCCTTCCAAACAACTCAACTGTAGTTTCATCTGTCCACAGAATATTTAGGAAAATCCAGGTGCACTTTTGTAAACTTCAAACGTGCAATGTTTTTTTTTTGTACAGCAGTGGCTTCTTCTGTGGTGTCCTCCATTGAACACTATTCTTCTTTAGTGTTTTACGTATCGTAGACTCGTCAGAGATGTTAGCATGTTCCAGAGATTTCTGTAAGTCGTTAGCTGACACTCTAGGATTCTTCTTAACCTCATTGAGCATTCAGTGCTGTGATCTTGCCGTCATCTTTGCAGGATGGCCACTCCTAGGGAGAGTAGCAACAGTGCTGAATTTTCTCCATTGTCTTACCGTGGACTGATGAACATCAAGGCTTTTAAAGATACTTTTGTAACCCTGTCCAGCTTTATGTAAGTCAACAATTCTTAATCGTAGATCTTCTGACATCTTTTTTGTTCGAGACACGGTTCACAGCAGGCAATGCTTCTTGTGAATAGCAAACTCAAATTTTGTGAGTGTTTTTCATAATGCAAGGCAGCTCTAACCGACATCTCCAATCTCATCTCATTGATTGGACTCCAGGTTAGCTGACTCCTGACTCCAATTAGCTTTTGGAGAAGTCATTAGCCTAGGGGTTCACATACATACTTTTTCCAACCTACACTGTGAATGTTTAATTGATGTATTCAATATAGACAAGAAAAATACAATAATTTGTGTGTTATTAGTTTAAGCACACTGTGTTTGTCTATTGTTGTGACTTAGATGAAGATCAGATCAAATGTGACGACCAATTTATGCAGAAATTCTGGTAATTCCAAAGGGTTCACATACTTTTTCTCGCCACTGTAGATAAGACGACAGAGAAACTCACAAACACAACAAGCTGCAAACTAGTAGCCTGCCAAAGATTCAGTTTGTATCTCCAGTTTGTATCTGAACAGCAGGAGCCCATTACAGTGTGTACACCATGTACAATGAACATGGTCTGGTCCTGAGTCAGTGGTCCTAGATTCCCCAAGGCCATGATCAAACTGTCACACAGGATCCATCTCTCCATTTCCACTGCACTATACCAACCAATTATAACACGCACGGCTCCACACCGCACTGCTACATGGGGAAAATATGCACAGCGAGCCACTGACGACTCAGAACAACTCCTCAAGGACCACAGCTTCTGACAACACCAACCCACGAGACGAGAACAGTTTTAGAGACACTCAACCTCAGAGACAGGCAGCCTACTATGCAGCGCCCTGCCGGTACAGCATAAATCCACAGGGTTCCAGAGCAAGCCAAGCCACTTATTATGCAATTCAAACATGACACAAACCCACAAGCTGAGTTAGGAACATTAGACGGCGTGTGTTTTTTTCTTCTTCTCACTAAGTGCACCGTCTACACGTGCTGTTTCCACATGGTGCTGAACAGAAAAGAGACAGCGAGAGGTTGAAAACAACCCACGAGTGTACTCTTAAACATGTGTAGCGTGAATTGCTCTCCTGCCAAAATGACATTTGACACCCTCCGTAAGAAAATGCTGAGAAAAATGATCATGTTGTTGCTGCATTGTATGCATTCTTCTCGGACGTTTTGGTGTGCAATTTGGGAGTTCAGCTAGGCTACAGTCTACCAAATGGTAGTTCGGTAGCGTTGAGTTACGTTGGCACTGGGGAAAAAAAACAGATACATGCTATGTCCTCTTTCCTCCCATGCTGGCCAGGAATCTGAGATTTGGGCAGGAAGTAAATGTTTGATTATATTTGGTCGCAGCAGGGAGGAGTTTTAGAGACATGAAGGCAGTGTGCTGTGCTGTGTGGGGAGGAAAGGAAAGCTTTAATAAGCCTATCTGGGAGGTTGGAACGAAGGCGGCTCCGGCGCGGACCTCACACTGCCGTAAACGAGGACTCGCCAGGCTGGGGCTGCACTCAGAGCTCAGCGCTGGCGGGTGGTGCTCATACTTATCCTCTGCGTGTGTGCGTCTAAGTGGTTTTACCAGCCAATGGAAAGGGGGAAACGGGTATGCTGAACTAGAGCAGTGGGGAGGGGAGGGCTGCTGGGCTGGCGGCTGCTGGGGTGAGGAGGGGGGTGGAACTCTGCAGTATTTTTGAGGATTACTGGATAGCTAAAGTCTTCCACATAGCAGGAGGCGGACAAACAGTGCAGCGGGACCTATCTTCACCAGCTGCACTAAAAGCATAAATGATTATCCCCACCGTTTGGGCAGTTTCCTTCAATAAGTGGGACATTTGGCTTTGTTCTCGCTGTAAAGTATCAATAGTTACCAGAATTTACAGGCCTTCTGGTCATTAACAGGTAATCTATGGCAATCTACGGAATCATTTGTCATTTATACTTGAATAACATGTAAAAATATGTGTTGATATAAAAACAAAAAATCTTAATCTTTATATTTGTGTCCATATTGTCAATGCATTTCTAGTGAATAAGGATGAAGAGAAAATAGAAAAATGTATTTATAAAAAAAGGATATAATCAACAAGTAACTCTGCAACTCTTCCAACTATTGATTTTTTTCACAACTACCACCAGTTTTTTTCGCCAAAACATTTTCAACAAAGACAAAGACAGAGACATGAAATAAAAGTGTGTACAAATGTAAAGGACATTCAATGCTGAAACCCTCATACTAGGCAGCAACAATATTCAGTTGATGGCTATATTTAGGATACTGTTTTAAAGCTTTGTCATTATATTTTCTATATACACTGAGTGGACAAAACATTAGGAACACCTTACTAATATTAAGTTGCGCCCCCTTTCGCCCTCAGAACAGCCTCAAAGTCGTCAGCGACTCCACGAGGCGTCGAAAGCGTTCCACAGGGATGCAGGGCCATGTTAACTCCAATGCTTCCCACAGTTATGTCAAGTTGACAGGATGGTCCTTTGGTTGGTGGACCATTCTTGATACACACGGGAAACTGTTGAGTGTGAAAGACCCAGCAGCGTTGCAGTTCTTGACACACTCAAACCGGTGCGCCTGGCATCATAGATTGGTAAACAAAAACAAATTGATAATTGAGCAGTATAAAAAGATGCAATGTTCGTTCTCCATAAATCCAACAGAGCCAAGCTCCAGCATCGCATTGCACTTATTTGCTTCCTGCAAGGATGGACACTTGGTGAGGATCCCACGAAGCATACAGTGTTTGAGAGGGATTGAGAGCAGAGAGCGAGCGAGATTGAAAGAGAAGAGAATGAAATATCAGTTAACAAGTGCGAGCAGAGGAAGGACCTTGACGTGATGATGGATGGACTGTAATTGTAATTGTAATTGTAGGTGTGCTGTGATGTAGTTTGACAGGGTTTTTGTCACAGACTTTACTAGGATGACGACAGAGACGTATGAACTACAGTACTGTGGAAATCCGCTCAGACCCACACACAAGTTAAGCTTTCTCTCCAACGTGAGAGGCAGGTAAACACGGCGGAGACACAGAACGTACGCCCTTCTCTTCTCTCTCTCTATTTCTCCCCGCAAACTCCGATCCTTTCCCTTGACACTGGCCCATGCCGCTCTTCTCTTCATCTCCGCCCTCCTTTTATCCATCTCTCCATTTCACACCTCCCTTTCCACTCTTGTTCTCACTCTCCGAGAGGAAGCGAGAAACAAAACAAAAACAACAGAGGCACTCAAAAGGCGGTGCAAGGACGCGGCTGAGGTCCCCTGGTGCTGTGAAGAGCTGCACAGCAGTGGACTGTGGGAAATCAGGAGTGATTGTGGTAGGAGGAAAAAATAATTGAGCGCTCACCGGAAACACAAATGTTTGTTTTGCTTTGTTTTTTTCAGGTCTTCGGGAGTTTTTGAGTTTTGCAACTCAAAGACAGCACCTCCGCAGGGGCACACGCAAACACACACACACGCACGCGCACACACAGCGGAGAAACAGCAGCCCGGCTTTACTCTCAGTCTCCAGCAGACCCCTCCCTGCATCCCCAGCCATCAATCCAGATAAGTTGGAATGAAAGCGATTGTTTAGAGCAGAGGCTGTAATTCCACCAT
This sequence comes from Oncorhynchus tshawytscha, assembly GCF_018296145.1. NCBI lineage: Eukaryota > Metazoa > Chordata > Actinopteri > Salmoniformes > Salmonidae > Oncorhynchus > Oncorhynchus tshawytscha. Next base: position 60,568,907 of record NC_056440.1, read on the forward strand.
TAGTCTCAATAAGAGGCAGCCCATGGGCGTGAGGACCAGGGCCTTATTGGTGGTGGTGGCTGTGGAGGTGTAATGAGGCACCGAGGTGGATGGGGGGAAGGATGGAGGCAGGAGGGGTGGTTAGAGAGCGGATGCCCCCGGCCGTGGTACCTCTCCCTGGGGAGGGGCTCAGCAGGAGATGGGCCGCCTGATGGAGAATTATGGGAGGGCGAGGGGGATGTGCCCACCCCTCCCTCTCCTCCTACCTGCCCGCTCCATCCGCTCTACTTTAAGTGAGGCCGCTAGGCTAAAGCTGCGTAGCTTACTCAGCCTTATGAAGGAGCCGAGTGTAATCACTGCGTGGTGCACCCTGCACCTTCCCTCCAGTCCTTTGACCACGTGGTTTTAATCTGTCAGGCCACTCCACCCCACAACCCCCTCCCTTCATCCCCCTCTGGCTAAAAGTCTGTCAGTGTCTGGGGAAATTCAGATGGATTGTTCTTGGTAAGTACGTACACCCCAGCCCCGGCCCTACCTACTCCCACCAGCACAATTGGATGGATGCACAGAAATGACTGAGCTCCCCCCTGTGTGTTTGTGTGTTACAGCTTTTAACACACACTTTATTTAATAAAGGGATTGTAAAGTAGGGAATATGAGAAGAGAGAGAGAGAGAGAGAGAGAGAGAGAGAGAGAGAGAGAGAGAGAGACAGACAGACAGACAGACAGACAGACAGACAGACAGACAGACAGACAGACAGACAGACAGACAGACAGACAGACAGACAGACAGACAGACAGACAGACAGACAGACAGACAGACAGACAGACAGACAGACAGACAGACAGACAGACAGACAGAGCAAGGGAGAGAGAGAGAGATGGAAAGAGAGAGAGAAAGTGAGAGAGAGAGAGAGAGAGAGAGAGAGAGAGAGAGAGAGAGAGAGAGAGACAGAGAGAGAGAGTGTGCAAGTGAGAGAAATATGGCAAAAGAGAGAGGGATGGAAAGAGAGAGGAAAAGAAAAAGAGAAAAAAAAAGAAAATAACAATGATGGAGATGACAAGGATGATGAAAATAACAATAACAACAACAGGGGATGAAAGGAAGAGAGCGAAGGGAACAAGACAATCTTGAGTGAGACTGACTGACTGACTGACTGAGTCTTACAGACAAGAAACTACCAGAGAGAGCCAGAACACTATAGCCTGTAACAAGTCTTCTAGCAATAACAATATTAGGGAAACATTTCTATTTCTGCTCTGTAATCATCCCATCTAATGGGTGATTGACATTAGTTTTCTCATCAGCCATTGTGTTCCTTCACATGTTACTAAGACAAAGAAGAGCACTGAAATCTAACAGACTGGCAAAAAGCTCTCTCGATCACAAACACTCCTCTTCTTCTTTCCCTTTGTCTCTCTCTGTGTCTCAGTTTCGGTGATCATCCATCTCTCTCTCACTTTCTCTCTCTCCCCCTATCCCCCTCTCTCTCTAATACGTGCAACACCCCCTCTGCTACTATGCTCCCCCCGTTTCCCAGGTAATTGTGGCAGAGTGGTTTGTTTCTCAACTCTAACCGTATGCATGCACGCTAGCCCAATAGTCTCCGTGTTTAATAAGCTTCACTGCACAGCAGAGCACAGAACAGAACAGCACAGGTACACAGCAGCGTGAACAACGTGCTCCTGGTCACATGAACTCCTCAACCATTAGCCATTCCATTAAACTCTGTCCCAGCCATTATTATGAACCGTCCTCTCCTCAGCAGCCTCCACTGGCTCCTGGACACATTAATTCCTTCATGTGTGTCCTTACATGAAACAAGCCTATCCAGGCACATTCTTGCTTGAGCCAATCAAAGCCTTGTTGTGGTATGAATTGGGAATACTGCAAACAACATCATCAGAGACAGCCCGTATGATGTAATATCTCCATGTTAATAGATTGGTTGGGTGTGTGGTAACCACAGGATCTACGATGGTCATATGGGATTGGCGAGAGAGATGTAGGGATGGTCGAACAATGGCCTGATTGCGCTCTCTAAATGGCAGACTGCTGTGGTAGAGTTATGATTAATTACCTAATGACTACAGCGCGTGATTAATCAGACACTTCAATGCTCCAGTGGACGTGATGAATATGGCTGGGTACAAAGAAGCAGCACCCAATGAAGGAATAACCGGGCATTGACAACCCAGACTTATAATAGCTGGATCTGGATGCATCATAGATACATGGGCCCTGGTCAGAATAGGTAAGTGGGGGTAAAGTAGAGGAACTATTGTTTGTTTACACACAAACACGACAACTCAATACCTCTAATGGATGGTTACTTGCATGCAGAGTAACATATGAAATGCAACTAAACGCTGTGCCAGCGTTGCAATACGGCATCTAGACATACCACTTCCCTCACCTCCTCAAGCCTACACACAACCCACCATACGCTAAACACACAGACACAATATTGCTTACGCTCAGTCAAACAGCTCCTACATAATATATGTTAGCTGGCCTAAAGAGAGGTCAGTACAGAGAGAGAGAGAGAGAGAGAAAGAGAATTTAGCAGAAGAATACAGCGGGAGTCGTTAGGGGAGAGGAGACAGTGGGACTGCCTGGCTGATGTTGCTAGTGCAGCAGCAGGGCAGGGAGGGTCAGAGGGAGCAGTGGTGTGGAACAGTGAGGAGCAGAGACAGGGCCAGGACCAGAGAGTTGGCTGATAATGGTTAGCTCTGCTCCTGCTGCTGATGTCTATAGCAGGTCTGAGGTGAGTCCTTAGTGGTGGAGGAAGACTCAATCCAGTAGCTCCCCAGACGATGTGCATTTGTCTATGGAAATGGGCTGGATAGTGGAAAGAGTTACAACTGCCTGTACAATCACATGTACACTCTAAAACTACACCACAACATTAAATAGCCGACACTCTAAGAAAAATCCTGAGTGAACAACACATTCTTATTCGAACCTCATTCTTAACCCATGGAACAGTGCAATAATGAATAAGCACGTCTGGTCCAAACCAACCCAGGTAGCTGGCGTGGGATCATCCAGCACGGTACTAAAGAACCGGGTCTGGCCTCTGGGCCTGCTACCCTGCCTCTCCTCTCCTGCCTGCCTTGTTTCTGCAGCACCAGCTGGGTTCTTCTCTCTCCTTCTCTCTCCTCCACATCGATTGTGCATCACCCCAGTCACTGGTAAGAAGTCCGTTTCAATGAGCCTCCCGTGCCCCAGCCGTTCAGAGGGGGGGGATGAAATCTGGCACATTGCAAATCACATACCCCTACAGCACTCTGACAGACAAGGGAAGGAATGAGGAGTTTACTGGGCTGTTAGCAGGAGAAGCCATGCCTGTGGGTTGTGGATCTGGGTCTCTCTCTCTCTCTCTGTGTGCATGCGCGTGTGCATGCGCGTGTGTGCATGCGCGTGTGTGCGTGCGCGCATGTGTCTATCTGTGTGTGTGTGTGTGTATGTGCGTGTGCGTGATTGCTTGCTTGCTCGCTTGCATAGTCCCACGCGTGAATGTATGTGTGATTGATTTTGTGAGTGTGCGAGAGAAAGTCAATTTGTTTTTTATCTCTCGCTATCCCTGTGTGTACGGAATTGTGTCATTCTCTCTGGCAGCTATGCAGCATCGAGTGAATGTCTGCAGAAGTAGCCGTCTGCAGAAGTAGCCGTAATAGGGTAAATGTGTTTTGTGCAGAGAACCAGCCAAGCAGAGATGTGTCTTGTTACAGCGAGGGAATGAGCTGGGGCCTGGGCAATGGTGGGGAATGGAGGTGAGAGAATGGGACTGTCTCTCCCTGTGTGCTGTTGGCCACTCACATGCTGTTAGCCTCTTCCCTCACACCCAATTAACCGGGCTCAGCTCAGACGCCATGGAACAGCAAGTTAGTCATGTGTCAGGGGACAGCCATCACACTTTGCAAGCCCCGCCGAGTTGCAAACTGGTCCAACTTTCTCTCTCCCTGTCTCTTTCTAGGGATACATTTTCTGTCAGCACTTTTTCTCTCCAGTCAATGTCATTGATTAGCCTGTTCAATAAATAACAAAGTTCATCCTCTGCTATTTCCTCCACAATGATCAGGCGTGGGTCTGCAAGTGAAGCAAGGGAGACATAAAGGGATCTCAGACAGAGAGAGGGAGAGAGACAGAGAATGAAAAGAGAGAGAGAAGGCACATCAAATGCGCCCCCAGTACCTGTGTGTCACTCACAACAAACGACAGCGAGTGCTAGAAGATATGCTAACCCAATTACTCCCCCACCCCACCCCCCCCACCCCCGTCCACTTCCCCAACATGTCCTGAACAGGAAGCCAGTAATAGCCATCCATAATTCAGCCTCTTCTGCCTGATTACTGCACATCCCCCTCTTCATCTCCCCGCCCTCTTTCTCCGATCCCTCCATCCCCATCTATCTTCCTGCTCCCTCCCCTTCATTCTTCTGCACAGCTCATCTGCCACGTTCACTTCTAGCTACACCCAGAGATAACATCCATTCCATATTCCATTGTGTCCCGTGTAGATCCACCAGTGCATGATGCTCACACTGCTTTCCATTAAAGAAAGGTATGTTTTGGGTGTGTTTACGCGTATATACAATGATTATTCAGCCCCCCCTGGCCATGTGCCTTTGATGTGTGAGACTGAGCACATGCTCTCGCTGCTCTCTCCCTCCCCTCTGCTGCCACCTCTCTCCCTCCCCTCTGCTACCTCCTGCCATAAGGCCTCTGTGTGTGTGTGTGTGTGTGTGTGTGTGTGTGTGTGTGTGTGTGTGTGTGTGTGTGTGTGTGTGTGTGTGTGTGTGTGTGTGTGTGTGTGTGTGCGTGCGTGTTCGTGTGGAGAACACACCAGTGCTTCATCGCACAACACATCCACATCAGCACTCTGATCATACCCCCGCAAGGCACGCACACACAATCAAAGTTGAACCAGCCGGATCCGTCTCACAGACAGTCAGGCAGTAACGACAGCACCACAACAGAGCAACCCGCTCACTCGCTCCATCACAGTCAAACTTTCTGCTTTGTATGTCTGGAGAAGAGAGGTGTGTTTGAGAGTCAGGGGGAAGGGGAGAGACACACAAAGGAAGAGAGAGGGGAAGTACCCAAAAATATACCAGTTTTAAGTTTGCGTGTGGAGTTTTTCCTCTCACACTAACTTACTGTACTCATCATACTTTGGCTATTTTTGCCTGACTAGATCATTAACCCTACTTAGACTACGTGTTCATTTAATTGCCAAGTCCATATAATAGTGTATTGAACACGGTGAAGGACAGAGCTGAGAGGTAGAGACTAAAGAGGAGGAAAGGAAAGATGAAGGATTGGACCATGATAGGGAGCAGATAGATAGACTGGTGTAACGCTCGTCGGAAGAAGTGGACCAAGGTGCAGCGTGGTACGTGTTGATGATACTTTATTTAATCTGAGCACCAACCAAAACAACAAAAGACCATCACTTTCTGAAGGCTACAGAGAGCTAAAAACATAAATAAAAAATAAAAAAACATCCCACAACCTGGCAAAACAGGCTGCCTAAGTATGATTCCCAATCAGAGACAACGATAGACAGCTGTCCCTGATTGAGAACCATACCCAGCCAAAACATAGAAACACAAAACATAGAAATAAAGAACATAGAATGCCCACCCAAATCACACCCTGACCAAACGAAATAGAGACATAACAAGGCTCTCTAAGGTCAGGGTGTGACAATTAGACAATGGTAGAGAGCAGATAGATAGACTGGGCCATGGTAGAGAGTAGATAGATAGACTGGGCCATGGTAGAGAACAGATAGATAGACTGGGCCATGGTAGAGAGTAGATAGATAGACGGGGCCATGGTAGAGAACCGATAGATAGACTGGGCCATGGTAGAGAGTAGATAGATAGACTGGGCCATGGTAGAGAGTAGATAGATAGACTGGGCCATGGTAGAGAGTAGATAGATAGACTGGGCCATGGTAGAGAACAGATAGATAGACTGGGCCATGGTAGAGAGTAGATAGATAGACTGGGCCATGGTAGAGAACAGATAGATAGACTGGGCCATGGTAGAGAGTAGATAGATAGACTGGGCCATGGTAGAGAGTAGATAGTTGTAGAGTAGATAGTTGGTGGTTGAAGATATCCCTCTAGTGGTGTGGGGGCTGTGCTTTGGCAAAGTGGATAGGGTTATATACTTGGCCATGGTAGACCTCGAGGGGCCATAGATATACTGGGCCATGGTCCTGTCTCAGCCTGGGCCATGGTAGTATTTATGCTGGGCAGTAGTTTAAATGACCGGGCCATGGTAGGGGATAGATAGACTGGGCCAGGTTAGATAGATATATCCATGGTAGAGAGTAGATAGATATACTGGGCCATGGTAGAGAACTATACTGGGCCATAGTAGAGAGTAGATCCTGGGCCATGGTAGAGAGTAGATAGATAGACTGGGCCATGGTAGAGAACAGATAGATAGACTGGGCCATGATAGAGAGTAGATAGATAGACTGGGCCATGGTAGAGAGTAGATAGATAGACTGGGCCATGGTAGAGACCTGATAGAGCCTGGGCCAGGAGAGAACAGATAGGACTGGGCCATGAGAGAACATGATGACTGGGCCTGCTGTCCCCAGATAGACCTGGGCCATGGTAGTGAGTAGATAGATAGACTGGGCCATGATAGAGAGTAGATAGATAGACTGGGCCATGGTAGAGAACAGATAGATGACTGGGCCATGGTAGAGAGTAGATAGATAGACTGGGCCATGATAGAGAGTAGATAGATAGACTTCCACCTAGAGAACAGATAGATAGACTGGGCCATGGTAGAGAGTAGATAGATAGACTGGGCCATGGTAGAGAGTAGATAGATATACTGGGCCATGGTAGAGAACAGATAGATATACTGGGCCATGGTAGAGAACGATAGATAGACTGGGCCATGGTAGAGAGTATATAGATAGACTGGGCCATGGTAGAGAACAGATAGATATACTGGGCCATGGTAGAGAGTAGATAGATAGACTGGGCCATGGTAGAGAGTAGATAGATATACTGGGCCATGGTAGAGAACAGATATATATACTGGGCCATGGTAGAGAGTAGATAGCACTGGGCCATGGTAGAGAAGTAGATAAATAGACTGGGCCATGGTAGAGAACAGATAGATAGACTGGGCCATGGTAGAGAACAGATAGATAGACTGGGCCATGGTAGAGAGTAGATAGATATACTGGGCCATGGTAGAGAACAGATATATACTGGGCCATGGTAGAGAGTAGATATATATACTGGGCCATGGTAGAGAGATATACTGGGCCATGGTAGAGAACAGATAGATAGACTGGGCCATGGTAGAGAGTAGATAGATAGACTGGGCCATGGGAGAGAGTAGATAGATATACTGGGCCATGGTAGAGAACAGATAGATAGACTGGGCCATGGTAGAGAGTAGATAGATAGACTGGGCCATGGTAGAGAGTAGATAGATATACTGGGCCATGGTAGAGAACAGATAGATAGACTGGGCCATGGTAGAGAGTAGATAGATAGACTGGGCCATGGTAGAGAACAGATAGATATACTGGGCCATGGTAGAGAACAGATAGATAGACTGGGCCATGGTAGAGAACAGATAGATATACTGGGCCATGGTAGAGAGTAGATAGATAGACTGGGCCATGGTAGAGAGTAGATAGATAGACTGGGCCATGGTAGAGAACAGATAGATAGACTGGGCCATGGTAGAGAGTAGATAGATAGACTGGGCCATGGTAGAGAACAGATAGATATACTGGGCCATGGTAGAGAGTAGATAGATAGACTGGGCCATGGTAGAGAGTAGATAGATAGACTGGGCCATGGTAGAGAACAGATAGATATACTGGGCCATGGTAGAGAACAGATAGATAGACTGGGCCATGGTAGAGAACAGATAGATAGACTGGGCCATGGTAGAGAGTAGATAGATAGACTGGGCCATGGTAGAGAGTAGATAGATAGACTGGGCCATGGTAGAGAACAGATAGATATACTGGGCCATGGTAGAGAACAGATAGATAGACTGGGCCATGGTAGAGAACAGATAGATAGACTGGGCCATGGTAGAGAGTAGATAGATAGACTGGGCCATGGTAGAGAGCAGATAGATAGACTGGGCCATGGTAGAGAGTAGATAGATATACTGGGCCATGGTAGAGAACAGATAGATAGACTGGGCCATGGTAGAGAGTAGATAGATAGACTGGGCCATGGTAGAGAGTAGATAGATATACTGGGCCATGGTAGAGAACAGATAGATAGACTGGGCCATGATAGAGAGTAGATAGATAGACTGGGCCATGGTAGAGAACAGATAGATAGACTGGGCCATGGTAGAGAACAGATAGATAGACTGGGCCATGGTAGAGAACAGATAGATAGACTGGGCCATGGTAGAGAGTAGATAGATAGACTGGGCCATGGTAGAGAACAGATAGATAGACTGGGCCATGGTAGAGAACAGATAGATAGACTGGGCCATGGTAGAGAGTAGATAGATAGACTGGGCCATGGTAGAGAACAGATAGATATACTGGGCCATGGTAGAGAACAGATAGATAGACTGGGCCATGGTAGAGAGTATATAGATAGACTGGGCCATGGTAGAGAACAGATAGATATACTGGGCCATGGTAGAGAGTAGATAGATAGACTGGGCCATGGTAGAGAGTAGATAGATATACTGGGCCATGGTAGAGAACAGATATATATACTGGGCCATGGTAGAGAGTAGATATATATACTGGGCCATGGTAGAGAGTAGATAGATAGACTGGGCCATGGTAGAGAACAGATAGATAGACTGGGCCATGGTAGAGAACAGATAGATAGACTGGGCCATGGTAGAGAGTAGATAGATATACTGGGCCATGGTAGAGAACAGATATATATACTGGGCCATGGTAGAGAGTAGATATATATACTGGGCCATGGTAGAGAGTAGATAGATATACTGGGCCATGGTAGAGAACAGATAGATAGACTGGGCCATGATAGAGAGTAGATAGATAGACTGGGCCATGGGAGAGAGTAGATAGATATACTGGGCCATGGTAGAGAACAGATAGATAGACTGGGCCATGGTAGAGAGTAGATAGATAGACTGGGCCATGGTAGAGAGTAGATAGATATACTGGGCCATGGTAGAGAACAGATAGATAGACTGGGCCATGGTAGAGAGTAGATAGATAGACTGGGCCATGGTAGAGAACAGATATATATACTGGGCCATGGTAGAGAACAGATAGATAGACTGGGCCATGGTAGAGAACAGATATATATACTGGGCCATGGTAGAGAGTAGATAGATAGACTGGGCCATGGTAGAGAGTAGATAGATAGACTGGGCCATGGTAGAGAACAGATAGATAGACCGGGCCATGGTAGAGAGTAGATAGATAGACTGGGCCATGGTAGAGAACAGATAGATATACTGGGCCATGGTAGAGAGTAGATAGATAGACTGGGCCATGGTAGAGAGTAGATAGATAGACTGGGCCATGGTAGAGAACAGATATATATACTGGGCCATGGTAGAGAACAGATAGATATACTGGGCCATGGTAGAGAGTAGATAGATAGACTGGGCCATGGTAGAGAGTAGATAGATAGACTGGGCCATGGTAGAGAACAGATATATATACTGGGCCATGGTAGAGAACAGATAGATAGACTGGGCCATGGTAGAGAACAGATAGATAGACTGGGCCATGGTAGAGAGTAGATAGATATACTGGGCCATGGTAGAGAGCAGATAGATAGACTGGGCCACGGTAGAGAGTAGATAGATATACTGGGCCATGGTAGAGAACAGATAGATAGACTGGGCCATGGTAGAGAGTATATAGATAGACTGGGCCATGGTAGAGAGTAGATAGATATACTGGGCCATGGTAGAGAGTAGATAGATAGACTGGGCCATGATAGAGAGTAGATAGACAGACTGGGCCATGGTAGAGAACAGATAGATAGACTGGGCCATGGTAGAGAGTAGATAGATAGACTGGGCCATGGTAGAGAACAGATAGATAGACTGGGCCATGGTAGAGAGTAGATAGATAGACTGGGCCATGGTAGAGAACAGATAGATAGACTGGGCCATGGTAGAGAACAGATAGATAGACTGGGCCATGGTAGAGAGTAGATAGATATACTGGGCCATGGTAGAGAACAGATAGATAGACTGGGCCATGGTAGAGAGTAGATAGATAGACTGGGCCATGGTAGAGAACAGATAGATAGACTGGGCCATGGTAGAGAACAGATAGATAGACTGGGCCATGGTAGAGAACAGATAGATAGACTGGGCCATGGTAGAGAGTAGATAGATAGACTGGGCCATGGTAGAGAGTAGATAGATAGACTGGGCCATGGTAGAGAGTAGATAGATATACTGGGCCATGGTAGAGAACAGATAGATAGACTGGGCCATGGTAGAGAGTAGATAGATAGACTGGGCCATGGTAGAGAACAGATAGATAGACTGGGCCATGGTAGAGAACAGATAGATAGACTGGGCCATGGTAGAGAGTAGATAGATAGACTGGGCCATGGTAGAGAACAGATAGATAGACTGGGCCATGGTAGAGAGTAGATAGATAGACTGGGCCATGGTAGAGAACAGATAGATAGACTGGGCCATGGTAGAGAGTAGATAGATAGACTGGGCCATGGTAGAGAGTAGATAGATAGACTGGGCCATGGTAGAGAGTAGATAGATATACTGGGCCATGGTAGAGAACAGATAGATAGACTGGGCCATGGTAGAGAGTAGATAGATAGACTGGGCCATGGTAGAGAACAGATAGATAGACTGGGCCATGGTAGAGAACAGATAGATAGACTGGGCCATGGTAGAGAGTAGATAGATACTGGGCCATGGTAGAGAGTAGATAGATAGATAGACTGGGCCATGGTAGAGAACAGATATATATACTGGGCCATAGTAGAGAACAGATAGATATACTGGGCCATGATAGAGAACAGATAGATAGACTGGGCCATGGTAGAGAACAGATAGATAGACTGGGCCATGATAGAGAACAGATAGATAGACTGGGCCATGGTAGAGAACAGATAGATAGACTGGGCCATGGTAGAGAACAGATAGATATACTGGGCCATGATAGAGAACAGATAGATAGACTGGGCCATGGTAGAGAACAGATAGATAGACTGGGCCATGGTAGAGAACAGATAGATAGACTGCCAAGTGCTGTGTCCATGAGCCTGTAACATTGTTATTTAAATGTTTACGCGCATGAATGGTGTTTACTACAGTATGCTCCCCGGAGAGACAGTTCAATGGAGTGTGTCTCCTGCGGTAATGGTGGCTTATGAAGGTGGTGTGGCGCCGCGTGCATCCTTCCGATCGTGTGGATCGTGTGCTGTTAAACTGTCACATCGGATCAATCGGCTCCAATAATGTGAGCCTGCTAGGCTCAATATTCCATGACTTTACAAGGGGACTCACCTGAGGATCATTCATCTGAATGGTTCTAATGAATAGTTTCATTAAAGTGCAATAGCAGGCCTGTAATCCAAGCTTTGTGAGCTACCATGGGGGTGATTCTTCATTACTACTGATCTCAGGTCAGAGCTAAAGGACACACTGCCCTGTAAGTAATGGGACAGGGGCTAGTGTGTGTGTGTGTGTGTGTGTGTGTGTGTGTGTGTGTGTGTGTGTGTGTGTGTGTGTGTGTGTGTGTGTGTGTGTGTGTGTGTGTGTGTGTGTGTGTGTGTGTGTGTGTGTGTGTGTGTGTGTGTGCGTTGGTTCTTCCTTTCTTGTGGGGACCTAAAAATCCCCAAAAGTCCCCACAAGGATAGAAGATCAAGGAACATCCTCAATCGTAGGGACATTTCCCACGTACCCATGAAGACAAATACTAACTGACAGTTAGACTTACAGGTTATGTCGTTGTCTTTTGTTTGAATTGTTTACGTGTCCGCTGTGCGGGGGAAATGATAATACAAGCGGAACTACGTAACTAATACTGTTGTAACGGGGATCCTTATTGTAGCAACACACTTTTGGAGGGAAGGAAATCCTGCGCTGCGTTAGCTAAGTTTTCATGTCATCGCGTGTAGTTCATAAAGGTTGAAGAGTGTATGTTAGGATGAAGTGTGAATTCATGCCAGGAATAATAAGTGTGAAGTTTGATTTCCTCCCTTCTATAATAAGCAGCCAATGAGGTATTTTTTCCTTTGTTCATGTGTTTAATCTGAACCCGTTATAACGCCGGTTAAACTGTTATGTACGTAAGCACTTCAGAGTTATACCAAGCTAATAAGTCACTCGTAAGATAAGGTTGTAAGAGTGTGCTTAACTGTATTTTTCATTTACTTTATAGTTCTCACGGAAGGTGATAATTCTGACTAAAACTACAGAATAAAGCCGCCAGTTAAAATCAAGGAACGGTTGTGCTCGTGGTTACTGAAGGGAGCTACAGTTACCACTAGTGGTTAGGATTACCACTTAAAGTTAGGGTTATGGTAAGGGTTAGGGGTTAGGAAAAATAGGATTTTGAATGGAAATTCATTTAATGGGACCACAAGGATAGATGAACATAAGGTGTGTGTCTGTGTGCACATGTGTGCACTTGTGTGTGCACAGCAAATTTGCGGGTGTAAAAATAACGGTGTTGAAATTGTTGACTTTAGTGGGGTTAATTGAAATTGGCGCCAACTGCAGTGAATAAATGAAGTGTTAACCGGGTGGCGTTATTGTTGTTTGAGAAAGGGGGATAGTTGTCCAACTGAATGTATCCAACTGAAACGTGTCTTCCGCATTTAACCAAACCCCTCTGAATCAGAGAGGCACGGGGGGGGCTGCCTTATTCATGTTGGATGCTGTAGGTGTGAACCACATACACCTGTCGTCAGCTGATCACCATGTCACTACAGACCAAGCTAAACACCATCATCCCCGTTACCTATCATCACAGAGCAATATCTATCCCACTATAAACACTGGTTTCACCCCATACAGTATGTGACTCGTTTCAGAAAACTAGGTGTATGCCTAACTATTTTAAAAATCAAAATGGGTTTTGGGCAGAAATGCTTTCTGGAACATGTGAACTTTAATGTGCCTTAATAATAAACTTGTATGCCATCTGTAAATAGAAATGCAATTGTTAAATTACGAGCCTAGTTGGTTTAGCCACAGAAAAGGTCAGCAACCTTCCCGCTAGCCATGATTGGCTGAGATAATGAGTGGGCTGGAAATGCCAAGAGATGAGTTCAGATTGGTCTGAAATACCAAATCAAATCAAGTTCTATTTGTCACATACACATGGTTAGCAGATGTTAATGCGAGTGTAGCGAAATGCTTGTGCTTCTAGTTCCGACAATGGAGTAATAACCAACGAGTAATCTAGCTAACAATTCCAAAACTACTACCTTATACACACAAGTGTAAAGGGATAAAGAATATGTACATAAAGATATATGAATGAGTGATGGTACAGAGCGGCATAGGCAAGATGCAGTAGATGGTATCGAGTACAGTATATACATATGAGATGAGTATGTAAACAAAGTGGCATAGTTTAAAGTGGCTAGTGATACATGTATTACATAAAGATGCAGTAGATGATATAGAGTACAGTATATACGTATACATATGAGATAAATAATGTAGGGTATGTAAACATTATATTAAGTAGCATTGTTTAAAGTGGCTAGTGATATATTTTACATCAATTCCCATCCATTCCCATTATTAAAGTGGAGTTGAGTCAGTGTGTTGGCAGCAGCCACTCAATGTTAGTGGTTGCTGTTTAACAGTCTGATGGCCTTGAGATAGAAGCTGTTACGGCTTTTTAAAAATATATATTGTGTAGTAGAACTGTTGTGTTGCTCTCCACTTTTTGGAGGACAGAAGTATTGAAATCAGTGGATTTAGAGTCTGATAGCTAAGTAGATGGAGAAAACATATACAGTGGGGCAAAAAAGTATTTAGTCAGCCACCAATTGTGCAAGTTCTCCCACTTAAAAAGATGAGAGAGGCCTGTAATTTTCATCATAGGAACACTTCAACTATGACAGACAGACAAAATTAGAAAAAAAAATCCTGAAAATCACATTGTAGGATTTTTAATGAATTTATTTGCAAATTATGGTGCCATGAGTTGTGATTATGGTTAATTGTTTAGCTAGCTAGCTACATGTCTTAACAAAAGATTCCACTATGCAAGTATCCATTTCAATAGAACATTACTGCGACAACTGTTGATAGACATAGCTGGTAAATTAACTCTGGCTATCTACTCCGGTTTCAGAGTACAGGTAAGATAGTCTAGGTAGCTACATTTTCAGTTATTACATGTTTCTAATTTTGACAGAAAAATCATTTTCATTTCATGTTAAAGTGTACTCTTAGCTAGCTAACGTTAGCTGGCTGGCTTGCTAGCTAACGTTACATGTATGACCTTATTATTTATATCTCAGAGCCATTTGCTTTGCTTGTTACAGCCTAAGGTTAACTAGCTAACATTGAACCTGGTTGGTTAGCTACCTGTTAGCTACCTGCAGGTTAGTAACGTCCTGAGTTGGGATTATGGTTTATCGTTTACCTAGCTAGCTAGCTAGCTAGCTACATATCTTAAAAAATGCAAATAACCTTTTCAATAGAATGTCACTATGACAACTCTTGATAGACATAGCTGGTAAATTCGCTATGGCTATCTACTCCGATTTCAGAGCACTCTTGTCTGTGTGTGCCAGAGTGCAGAATAACTGACACATTTACAAACGCTCAACACCTGTTGAATATGGCCGGTGTCAGGAAACAAAAAAGCGTAAATAGTTGCCAGCAGCACAGATGCAGTCACCAACGCACTGGATAACATAAAAACAGCCTAACCAGATGTGCTAGGGTGAGTAAAATGGTCAGAGTGAGCTGTTCTCTCATTTGTGTCTGGAAGTAGCTAGCAAGCTAGCCAATGGTAGCCAGTTAGATTGGGTGCTTGACTGCTGTTGTTAGGACAGAACGCTAAGATCAACCCTTAAAGAGATGGGTGGGGCTAAAGCTCAAGAGGGTGTGAACGATGCTGAATGGGTGTAGACAAAGAATAGCTCTCCAGTATGTACCAAAAAATTCAAAGGCCATTTTCTCAAAAGTGAGGTTTAGCAATTTTCAAAGCAGAATTACTTTCCCATTATTCCTGAAATGCAGTGTATGATATGCCATTCTGCAGCTCTATGTCTCTGCTTTTATCCAATGTAAAAGCTGTATGTAAAATGTTGCTACATAAAACCGAATCAAGGAAGTCGGTCACAAATTGTATTTACTGGTGGTGACCTCGTACCTCGTTACATCGTACCCCTGCACATCGACTTGGTACAGGTACGCTGTGAATATAGCCAAGTTATCGTTACTCATTGTGTATTTACTATTACTTTTCTATCATTTCTCTATTTTCTTTTGTCTCTGCATTGTTGGGATGGGACCTTAAGTAAGCATTTCACTGTTAAGGCATCAGCATGCTTCAGTTCCCTTAAAATACCTTCACTTGAAAAACGAGAAAAAAGTGGCAATAGTACTTTGCCCATTTTGAGCCAGTATATACTTTTATTTACGAAGCATGTGACGAATCAAATTTGATTTGATTTAACATGACAATACTGCTAAATGCTGGTAGGGGACTCTGTCAGTGACTGTGGACAGAGACATTGATTTGGTTTGACAGAGACAACACCTTTTCCGTAACTATTGCTATTCATTCATGTCACTGTCACTCACTATCGTTTGGTTTAGTCTAGACATCCGACTACATTCCAAACTATGAGCCTCTGTTCCTGATAGAGAGAAACAGCAATCGTCCTAGCTGGGCACAATTCAAACACACAACCAGCGTAAAATGTGCACCTTATGTATAGCCTAATCATTGTCTGTTTGGCACTGAAGACCTTCTCTCTCAGAGACACTCTCTCAGGGTCACATCTAACATTTGTCGTTTAAAAAAAAAAACATGTTTTTTACATTTATTGAAAGTAGTAACTCCCTTCATTGTACCCTGAACATTTCATGACTCTAGGATCAATAAATGTATTCCATATAACGTCTGAAATTTAAAAATGGTGTGTTCGTTAGTGGGAAAATATGCCCTTTTTACCATTCACTGAAAAGGAGATGTAAGGTTTTACAGCAACAATATGGACCTTCAAGACACTGCATCACGACAATGCACCCTGCTTCCTCTTATCCTTTCACAAAGCCATCCATCACACTTTTAAATACATGTGTTCTGGGAGTGAAAGACATTTTGTTGGAAGTGGATAAAACATCTATTATTCAACAGGTTATTCAATGGCTTCATAAACTCCATTGAGCAGTTGAATTGAGGTCTGAAAGGTGACAATAACTGTATTCCTGCATGTTCTGTTCAGCCCGAAACCTGTGATGAAGCCACAGCAGCCACACCTCACACAGACAAAGACATAGGGACGCGGGGGAGCAAGGCACTGATGGGAGAAAAACATGTTGATAAAGGCCCACCAGACAAAAGCTCCGTAGACCTTCCTCTTTATCAAAGGGCTATCTAAACTTTGCTTTAACCCACCCTGGGGCTCTCAATGACCCACATGGTGTCAGCGAGACACTGCCTGAATAAGGAGGAGGTGCTGGGGGTCATGGAGCGATCCATCCAACCCGTCACTAAACGAGGGGCTGGGGTTGTAGGCCCACACCTCTCCTCTTACGCAGCAGCTGAAAGTGAGGCTGGGCAGAGCAGCTAATTAGTGGTGCTGGCTAATGGACCTACTGGGCCAATTCAATGGATCACGTGACGGCTACGCATATCTTAATCACACCCATTCTCCAGGGTTAATAGGAGAACAGGCGAGAGGGAGGGAGACAGAGACAGTGAGACAGAGGGCTTTATTTTAACAAATCTAACGCAATGGTAAATCTTAGCGCTGGCGGTAGTGTTATCAGTTCAACGGTGTGTCAAAAATAATTGTGCTATTTTCACAACCAGAATTATGGGCGGTGGCGTGAAAGGCCTGGGTTTTGATGAATTAACAAGTTGTGGGTGTGTGGAGGCTTGGTCTCTCACTGGCCAATCAGAATGTGCTCAAGTTGTGGTTGCTTCAAGTTGTGCATTTAAGGTGTTTTATGTATTGTGACGTCATCAACTCCACTTAGAATGTTAGTCCGTTATAGTCTAGTTCGTTAAATAGCCTGCCTCATATTTGCTAAATACCATGAACATGTTTGCAGTCCACATTGTTCTAGTTGCATTGCTTCGAAAACATTGTTAAACATGGGCTACAGCATTCACACTGATAAAGAGGCTTTGCCTACTGTAAATTGCAGTCTGGACATGCCAAACATAGTCAATAAGCAACATTAAATTCACTAGGCTATTGATAAGTCCTAAATAGACAGTATGAGTATACAGCATACTGTAATTCTAATCCAATTCTAATAACTAAACAACAACTTGTTTTAAATAGGCTTATGTCTATATACAGTTGCAGGAACCATAATTGCTCCCCGTGGACAATATAATACAGACAAGGCAACTTAGATTATGGAGGGTTTTAACACACATCCAAACTTTTGAAAGGAGCTGGATAAAAAGTCCAATAGAAGGAGAAAGGGGGAACGTCCACTCACCTTTATACAGCTCGCAAATGTAATGTTTCATAAACATCTCATGGAACCATCTTACAGATCATATTTGCACTTCTCCAGAAATAGTAGACGAAATTGGATTGGGGGGGGCAATATTTGAGGTGTCCTTCAAAACAAGCGCAAAAGTGGCAATTTTGTGCAGCACTAATGGGAACGCTCTTAACCGTAGTGCAGTTGATAATGGCATGTATTTTGAGAGCCTATCCAGCCATGACGCACAGTGACCATGGAAGGAGAGATATGCCTTTTGTGACGGTGGATCTCGTGTTTAGAAACATTAAAAAAAGATTGGTTCCCCTCCGGTTTTGTTTAATTTGATTGAAAACCAAGCATACAGTAGGCTACCCTCCCCTTAATCAAGACTGGTTTAGCAGCATCATATAGGCTTTCTTTCCTGGTCATTAATCAAAAGTAGCTTATTAATTAAGGGGTTTGAAATGGTCTACTGGGAGTGCTTTTGAAATATTTTGGTGGTTTTGCTCTTAAGCTTCATTATTCACAATTCAAATACCTGCAATTTGTTTGTTTATATAGTCTATCCCCATTTTCAAAGAACACCCCTCGCCCGATTACCAAAGAAACGTTCCAAACTATTCAGTCCTCCTATAATATCATATCAGCAGTACATTTTGGGGAGAATCTGCCTCCACGTAGGCCACAATACCATTGACAGGAGCCTAGTGTTTTGTATAAACATGCGAATGTTTATGCGTAAAGACGTTTAGGCCTACGTGTGCTCACAGTGCCATGGAACAAGAGAAGCGATTTATGATATCACGCTTCTGACCCCATCCTATTTAGAAAGGCCAAGTCCAGAGGATGGGAACACAGGCAGAGAGACAGTGAGACAGGGAGTGAAAAAGAAAACATGAGATAGATAGAGTCGTGGAAGGACAATATGATGATATTCAGCCACATGAACATGTAAAGAACCACTTGGATGCACATGCTGTTGAGTTTCCCCATGTGAACAACCTAAATATCCACTGACATATACACACACAACAGTTAGATGAAAAAACCCGGACAACACAGTGAGATGTAAAAACCCACACACTCACACAGGTCAAACACATCAAACTGGCCGAATAAGAAAGAGACCGTGCAAGAACAACAACAGATATGTGAGGATAATAAGCAGCCAAAGCATTAATACGTTCATACAATAGCATTTAATTGCTGTTCGTTTCTGGTTTTAAGGATGGCAGTTAAAAATGCACTAATTATTCAGTGCAATGAAAAGACAATCTAAGTGTTATCCAAAAGCATTGAAATGCTACCCTACAGCACAATTCACAGTTCTGATCCAAAATGCGTTTCATGTCAATTTGGGTAACACAGCCAAATGCATATTTAATTGCGCATCTCTAATTTGACAGTTTCACATTCATGGGCTGTGTTAACACAGGAAGCAGCCCAATTCTGATATTTTGCCCAATTATGGGCAAAATATCAGATCTGATTGGCAAATTATTATCAAAAGATCTGAGCTGATTAGTAAAAAGACCAATAATTGTCAGCTATGTAAAGTACTAAAAAAATACTCTAAAGTACTACTTAAGTCGTTTTTTGTGGTATCTGTACTTTACTTTACTATTTATATTTTTTTTTACAAGTTTTACTTTTACTTCATTACAATAATGTACTTTTTTTTTTACCTCCCAAAAGTACTCGTTACATTTTGAATACAGGACAGGAAAATTGTCCAAATTAACGCACTTATCAAGAGAACATCCCTGGTCATTGCTACTGCCTCTGATCTGGCGGACTCACTAAACACAAATTCTTTGTTTGTAAATTATGTCTGAGTGTTGTAGTGTGCCCCTTGCTATCCATAAATTAAAAAACAAGAAAATGGTGCTGTCTGGTTTGCTTAATATAACGAATTTGAAATGATTCATACTTGTACTTTTGTATATTTAAAACCAAATACTTCTATACTTTTATTCAAGTAGCATTTTACTGACTGACTTTCACTTTTACTTGAGTCCTTTTCTATTAAGGTATCTTTACTTTTACTCAAATATGACCACTGGTTACTTTTTCCACCACTGATCATAAAAGATCAGAATTGACCTGCCTGTGTAAACGCAGCCATGGTGTCTTAAAATAAACCTGATGAAAAGTTAAGTAGATTTTATGCTTCAAATGTCAGTTAGTTATTTTTGCAGCAATGGATACTTTTGTCCAAAGTTCAGATCGGAGAGAGTACAATTCAGTGGTCAGTAGCCAGAGAGAAGAAAAATGAAGCATTTACACTCCACAAACCTCAAACTAACCAATTCATGTCTTAATGCAGAACTCCTACACAAGGCAAACACACATTCCTGTATAAGTACAAATCCCATCACTGTCTTTTCCCTAGCAGAAAATGCAGAACATAGATAATACTGAATTATGGAAATTATTGTGCGGGAGGAAGAGGTCATAGACCTTATTACACAAATTGTCACTAAATGTACTTTTTTCACTGGATAATGTTTTTCATTTAACAACGAAGTGAAAGAATATTGTTTCAAGCACACAGCAGACACATAAGGTTAATTAACACAATAACAGAGAAAAACACATCTAAGTGCTGGCAATGTTGTCATTGTGAACAGATGTTCAGAGCAAGGGACCTGTGACGCATTTGGAATGTGTGGGACAACTGTCAACTGACAAAGATTCTTGCAGATCGAATAAAGGTGGTAATTTGGAGCAAATTCAGTGTGCGGGCCTCTCTGTTCATTTCAAGCATACCTATTATGTATATCAATTAGCACTAGCTTGGAACTAGCAACATGCAATACGGGTGTGACACTGCTGTAGCATGTTAGACAGACACAGCTGATTTATTGGTATGCCTTGTGGCTCTGTAGGTTTCTCTTTCAGGAGACATTTAATACACCCGATCTCACAATCGAGAACTTCAGTATCATTTTACTGGAAATACCTACTGTCAACAACAAGACCTTATCTTCCGTTCATCTTTTGCTCATTCCTGACTTGTTTCCCAGTCCCTGACGCAGAAAAATATCCCACTGCATGATGTTGCCACCACCATGCTTCACCGTAGAGATGGTGCCAGGTTTTCTGGCGTGACAGTGACAGGTTTCCACACAGACGTGACACACATTCAGGCCAAAGAGTTCTATCTTGATTTCATCAGACCAGAGAATTTTTTTTTCTCATGGTCTGAGAGTCTTTAGGTGCCTTTTGGCAAACTCCAAGAGGACTGTCATGTGCCTTTTACTGAGGAGTGGCTTCCGTCTGGCCACTCTACCATAAAGGCCTGATTGGTGGAGTGCTGCAGAGATGGTTGTCAGCCACTGTGTTCTTGGGGACCTTCAATACTGCAATGTTTTGGTACCCTTCCCCAGATCTGTGCCTCGATACAATCCTATCTCAGATCTCTAAGGAATATTCCTTCGACCTCAATTTCGAGTCTCATAGCAAAAGGTCTGAATACTTATGTAAATAAGGTATTTCTGTTTTTTATTTGTAATACATTTGCTTTCTAAAACCCTCTTTTTCACTTTGTCATCGTGGGGTATTGTTTGTAGATTGATGAGGATTTTTATTTCATTTATTACATTTTAGAATAAGGCTGGAACGTAACAAATTGTGGAAAAAGTCAAGGGGTCTGAATACTTTCCGAAGGCACTGTATATATCACAGTCGCAAGGCATATGAATTAACAGGTTACAGAGCAAACAACGCAATTATGACAACAAATAGGTTGAAACAAATTATGCCTTTTTTTCTGGCTTGGCTTCCCCAGTGATTTTACCCACGCACCGCTACTGAAACACAGCACTTGTGTATGCAGATTTGGTAGGTGCAATCTCTTCTTGGTGATAAAATGTCAGAGAGAAATGCAACAAAAATATGTTGCTTGATGGAAAGCGAAGAGGAGAGAAGCTGTGGGACAGACGAGGGGCGAAAAGAGGTAAAGAGAAAGGAGGAGCGAATATACTGGAAGGGGAGGAAAAGGAGGGGGAAAGGAGTGGATGATAGACGCAAATAACAGAGGCACGGGGGGGAGAAAGACAGGAGGGGTAGAATACAGATGAAAAGTAGAGGAGACCAAGCAGTGTTGAAAGCTCTCAAACTCATTTTAGGAATCAAAGAGGACAGAGAGAGATTAATTCATGATCTCACACTTCAAATAGCTCTGACAGAGATTATTCTGATGTGTGCCAAGGAAGACAATTCACTTACAAGTTAAAGAAATTAATGAAATGAACTGTAACATTTCAGCAGAATTTCCCGGTTGTAGATCAAACTCATTTGCAGATGCACAGAGATAGCTGCATTTACAAATCTGGAGACATTAGAGGAGATGAGTTTCTCTAAACTCCCCCTCTACTTCTGACCGCCCCACTAGGGGAATATACAAATTAAGCTGTTTACGGGAAAACTAGCGGAAAAAGAGAAATGGGATTAGGAATGGCACCCCTTGAAGCAACGAGCTGCACACAGATCCAACATCTCTCTTTTTGTGATTACACTTCAGACGAGATCTCTCAAGTACATCAGCACGAACAGACTGATCTGAATAAAGCAACGCAAAGATCTCAGATCCAGAGATTACACAAAGGATATATGACACCATTTGAACAAACATCAAAGTGTACTGTAAGTGTACAACAAACAAACAGGCGTTGGATTTAAATCACAAACATTGGAATGCCCCCGAAACAAACAACCACACAAACATCTGCAGTAAATACTTTAACATGTACAATGGATTCAACAGCAGTACATCAGTTCACTATAGTACATTCGTTTCATTTAGTCTCTACATCTGTCAATCTGTTTTCACACTTCCAAAAATTCAAGAGAGGAATTGTGATCAAATGCTGCATTATGTGGGAGAGAACCAAACCCCAAGGGCTTGTTGACGGTAAAAACAAGATAACTGCACACGTCTCTAAGGATCAGTCAAGGTATAGAGCATGATATAAGCCTGGTCCTTCATCAAACCAACACCAGACCTGAGAGAGAGGATATCTAGTAGTGTAATTCACTTGTAATGTAACCCATATACAGTGACAGTAAATAATAAGAATCAATTTCCATTCATCCTTGGGCAAACAAACACAAACAAACCGTTTCTATTAAAGCATTTGACTAAGACTTGGGGGAATAAATGAGACTGCCTCATGATTTGGTGCATTCATGTGAAGCTAATTAAGGACCAGAGGGCTGTTTTAAATCATGTGAACCTGGGAGCAGACTGTCTTTTCTCTGCAGGTGGCTTCTAAAGACCGTGTGTTGTTGTTCCAAATTCCAGATGACATCTTTACCGTATTCATTTAATAAAATGCCACACAGATTATCTTTCCTCACAATGACATGATATACACTCAGTGTACAAAACATTATGCTCTTTCCGTGATATAGACTGACCAGGTGAATCCAGGTGAAAGCTATGATCCCTTATTGACGTCTCTTGTTAACTCCACTTCAATCAGTGTAGATGAAGAGGAGGAGACACGTTAAAGAAGGATTTTAAGCCTTGAGACAATTGAGACATGGATTGTGCATGTCTCAATTGAATGGGTGAATGGGAAAGACAAAATATTTCTGCGCCTTTGAATGGAGTTTGGTAGTAAGTGTCATGCATACTGGTTTGTGTCAAGATCTGCAAAGCTACTGGGTTTTTCACACACAATAGTTTCCCATTTGTATCAAGAATTGTCCACCACCCAAAGGACATACAGCCAATTTGACACAAAAGTGGGAAGCATTGGAGTCAACATGGGCAAGCATGGAACGCTTTCGTCACCTTGTAGAGTCCCTGCACGACAAATTGGTGGGTGCAACTCAATATTGGAAAGGTGTTGCCCTTTTTTTGATCGTGGGAGCGTTGTAGTGCCCATTGGGTCTCTCATTCACCACTAGAGCACAGCCTGCTTCCAGTGAGCAGCACTTCACAGCACCCTAAGAGGGAATTGTCCGTCATGGGGGCCCTGGTTCAGTGTATTAGGGCTGAGCGATATGGCCAAAATATGATATTACAATATTTTTCTAATTTTTGACATTATGGCGGTATTTGATTTTACGTTTTTGAATAACACAAGTTCGACATTTGCTTTATGAGTAGTGCATGACCTCGGGTGGCAACACATACATTGTGATTTCAATGGGTCTTTCTCCATTCTGATTGTTTTATACTGTATAATCAAACTTCAACCAAATATAATTTTCCTCATCCATCACGTCCTGCATTTACTACACTCATTTGAGATCATTTCCACATTGCCATGTAGTGCTGCACGATATGGGCGAAAACATCAAAGCCTTAGTTTTATCCAAATATTGAAATTGCAATTTGACTTGCAATTTAGATTAAAAAAACTTGGGTGAACTGTTGGAATCATGGAAATAGAATGATTATTCTAAATCTATAGTTAGAATATAATAGTGGGAACTTTGAATACAGTGTTGTTTGACAGGACAATGAATGAAAAAGCCAGGGAGGAGTTATTGTGACAAGGTAGAAACCAAAGTGTTGGTCAGGTTTTCCCATGGGACACTATAATCTTTGGCTACATTAAATTTTTTATCTTACTTCACGTAGCTAACATATTCCTGCTTTGGCTATTCCTCTCTGATTTGGAAGATACTGTTGCACAAACAACATGCTGATTTAGGCCTCCACCAGCACGGGAATCAGGTTGTATAAGCTAGATAACTTTGCTCTGACTCAGTACATTTATTAGCCAGCTAGCCAGTTGTCACGACTTCTCCCGAAGTCGTTGCCTATCCTTGTTCGGGCGGTGCTCGGCGGTCGACGTCACCGGTCTTCTAGCCATCATTGATCAATTTTTCATTTTTTTTGTCTTGTCTTCCCACACACCTGGTTTCAATTCCATTCATTACCTGTTGTGTATTTAACCCTCTGTTTCCCCTCATGTCTTTGTCAGAGATTGTTTTATGTCAGTGTAGTTTTAGGGTTGTATGGGTCCTCGTACCCATGTTTATTTATGTATGTACATATTAGTGTTTGGAGCATGTTAAGTGGGCATTTATTAAAAGACTCAATTTACACTCCGTTTGACTCTCTTGCGCCTGACTTCCCTGCCACCTATACACATGACTCTGACAGAATCTCAGACCAAAAATATGAAGTCGGCAGGAGAAGACACTTCGCTCATGGAGGTGGAGGAACGCGTCATGGAACAAGCGGAGGAGATTGACAGTCTGAGCGCCGCCATGGATCTCATTGTCCAGAATATGGACCGCTGGGAGAGACAGGGAGTTTCACCAGCGCCTCCACCACCACAACCGGGATCTCCCTTGAACGCTTTTTCTCCTCCTGAACCTAACAAGATCCATTTATCCCTACCTACGGGATACAACGGAGATACTGCCGGCTGCCAGGGTTTTCTCCTTAAACTGAACTTGTATCTGGCCAAGGTCTCCCCAGTACCATCGGACCGTAAGAAGAGTTGCGCCCTCGTCTCATGCCTCACCGGGAAAGCCCTGGAGTGGGCCAGCGCTGTGTGTAGAGAGGGTTAAATACACAACAGGTAATGAATGGGATTGAAACCAGGTGTGTGGGAAGACAAGACAAAACCAATGGAAAATGAAAAATTGATCAATGATGGCTAGAAGACCGGTGACGTCGACCGCCGAGCACCGCCCGAACAAGGAGAGGCAACGACTTCGGTAGAAGTCGTGACACCAGCTAACTAGCGATTAGCTGCTAATATTATTTATTTTAACCACTTACTGTCTACAAACCAGCTGTTTGCAGACAGTAAGATAAACAAATTAGTAGTGTCATTATAGAACTCTTGTGCTTCTGCTTGAGCATCTGCTGCATTTTTTTTGTTGTATTTATTTATTTTTATTTCACCTTTATTTAACTAGGTAGGCTAGCTGAGAACAATTTCTTATTTACAACTGTGACCTAGCCAACATAAAGCAAAGCAGTGCGACACAAACATCAACACAGAGTTACACATGGAATAAACAAACATACAGTCAATAATACAATAGAGAAAGTCTATATACAGTGTGTGCAAATGAGTTAGGATAAGGGGGTGGGGCAATAAAATGGGCCATGGGGGTGAAATTATTACAGTATGTCAAATTAAACACTGGGGTGATAGATGTGCAGAAGATGAGTGTAGTAACAGTACTGGGGTGCAAAGGAGCAACATAAAAATATGGTGATGAGGTAGTTGGATGGGCTATTTACAGATTGGCTATGTACAGGTGCAGTGATCTGTGAGCTGCTCTGACAACTGGTGCTTAAAGATAGTGAGGGAGATATGAGTCTCCAGCTTCAGTGATTTTTGCAGTTCGTTCATGTCATTGGCAGCAGAGAACTGGAAGGAAAGGCGGCCAAAGGAAGTGTTGGCTTTGGGGATGACCAGTGAAATATACCTGCTGGAGGTGGTGCTGCGGGTGGGTGCTGCTATGGTGATCAGTGAGCTGAGATAAGGAGGCTTCTAAAGATCTAATGATCTCAAGCAGAGCTTTACCTAGAAACGACTTATAGATGACCTGGAGCCAGTGGGTTTGGCGACGGATATGAAGCGAGAGCCAGCCAACGAGAGCATACAGGTTGCAGTGGTGGGTAGAATATGGGGCTTTGGTGACGAAACGGATGGTACTGTGAAAGACTGCATCCAATTTGCTGAGTAGAGTGTTGGAGGCTATTTTACATTACCGAAGACAAGGATCGGTAGGATAGTCAGTTTTACGAGGGTATGTTTGGCAGCATGAGTGAAGGATGCTTTGTTGCAAAATAGGAAGCCGATTCTAGATTTAATTTTGGATTGGAGATGCTTAATGGGAGTCTGGAAGGAGAGTTTACAGTCTAACCAGACACCTAGGTATTTGTTGTTATCCACATATTCTAAGTCAGAACTGTCCAGAGTAGTGATGCTGGACGGGTGGGTAGGTGTGGGCAGCGATCGGTTGAAGAGCATGCATTTAGTTTTGCTTGCATTTAAGAGCAGTTGAAGGCCACGAAAGGAGAGTTGTATGGCATTGAAGCTCGTCTGGAGGTTAGTTAACACAGTATCCAAAGAAGGGCCAGAAGTATACAGAATGGTGTCGTCTGCGTAGAGGTGGAGCAGAGAATCACTAGCAGCAAGAGCGACATCATTGATGTATACAGAGAAAAGAGTCGGCCCGAGAATTGAACCCTGTGGCACCCCCATAGAGACTGCCAGAGGTCCGGACAACAGGCCCTCCAATTTGACACACTGAACTCTGTCTGAGAAGTAGTTGGTGAACCAGGCGAGGCAGTCATTTGAGAAACCAAGCCTGTTGAATCTGCCGATTGGAATGTGGTGATTCACAGAGTCGAAAGCCTTGGCCAGGTCGACGAATACAGCTGCACAGTATTGTCTCTTATCGATTGCGATTATGAAATCGTTTAGGACCTTGAGCGTGGCTGAGGTGCACCCATGACCAGCTCGGAAACCAGATTGCATAGAGGAGAAGGTACGGTGGGATTCGAAATGGTCGTGATCTGTTTGTTAACTTGGCTTTCAAAGACCTTAGAAAGGCGGGGTAGGATAGATATAGGACTGTAGCTGTTTGGGTCTAGAGTGTCTCCCCCTTTGAAGAGGGGATGACCGCAGCAGCTTTCCAATCTTTGGGAATCTCAGACGATACAAAAGAGAGGTTGAACAAGCTAGAAATAGGGGTTGCAACAATTTCAGCAAATAATTTTAGAAAGAAAAGGTCCAGATTGTCTAGCCCGGCTGATTTATCTCTCTCTTCATCACTCAATACCTAGGTTTACCTCCACTGTATTCACATCCTACCATACATTTGTCTGTACATTATACCTTGATGCTATTTTATCGCCCCCAGAAACCTCCTTTTACTCTATGTTCCAGACGTTCTAGACGACCAATTCTCATAGCTTTTAGCCGTACCCTTATTCTACTCCTCCTATGTTCCTCTGGCGATGTAGAGGTGAATCCAGGCCCTGCAGTGCCTAGCTCCACTCCTATTCCCCAGGCGCTCTCTTTTGATGACTTCTGTGACCGTAATAGCCTTGGTTTCATGCATGTTAACATTAGAAGCATCCTCCCTAAGTTTGTTCTATTCACTGCTTTAGCATACTCAGCCAACCCGGATGTTCTAGCTGTGTCTGAATCCTGGCTTAGGAAGACCACCAAAAATTCAGAAATTTTAATTCCAAACTACAACATTTTCAGACAAGATAGAACTGCCAAAGGGGGCGGTGTTGCAATCTACTGCAAAGATAGCCTGCAGAGTTCTGTCCTACTATCCAGGTCTGTACCCAAACAATTTGAACTTCTACTTTTAAAAATCCACCTCTCTAAAAACAAGTCTCTCACCGTTGCCACCTGCTATAGACCACCCTCTGCCCCCAGCTGTGCTCTGGACACCATATGTGAACTGATTGCCCCCCATCTATCTTCAGAGTTCGTGCTGCTAGGTGACCTAAACTGGAACATGCTTAACACCCCAGCCATCCTACAATCTAAACTTGATGCCCTCAATCTCACACAAATTATCAATGAACCTACTAGGTACCTCCCCAAAGCCTTAAACACGGGCACCCTCATAGATATCATCCTAACCAACTTCCCCTCTAAATACACCTCTGCTGTCTTCAACCAAGATCTCAGCGATCACTGCCTCATTGCCTGCATCCGTAATGGGTCAGCGGTCAAACGACCTCCACTCATCACTGTAAAACGCTCCCTGAAACACTTCTGCGAGCAGGCCTTTCTAATCGACCTGGCCGGGGTATCCTGGAAGGATATTGATCTCATCCCGTCAGTAGAGGATGCCTGGATATTTTTTAAAATGCCTTCCTAACCATCTTAAATAAACATGCCCCATTCAAGAAATTTAGAACCAGGAACAGATATAGCCCTTGGTTCTCCCCAGACCTGACTGCCCTTAACCAACACAAAAACATCCTATGGCGTTCTGCATTAGCATCGAACAGCCCCGTGATATGCAGCTGTTCAGGGAAGCTAGAAACCATTATACACAGGCAGTTAGAAAAGCCAAGGCTAGCTTTTTCAAGCAGAAATTTGCTTCCTGCAACACTAACTCAAAAAAGTTCTGGGACACTGTAAAGTCCATGGAGAATAAGAACACCTCCTCCCAGCTGCCCACTGCACTGAAGATAGGAAACACTGTCACCAATGATAAATCCACCATAATTGAGAATTTCAATAAGCATTTTTCTACGGCTGGCCATGCTTTCCACCTGGCTACTCCTACCCCGGACAACAGCACTGCACCCCCAACAGCAACTCGCCCAAGCCTTCCCCATTTCTCCTTCTCCCAAATCCATTCAGCTGATGTTCTGAAAGAGCTGCAAAATCTGGACCCCTACAAATCAGCCGGGCTAGACAATCTGGACCCTTTCTTTCTAAAATTATCTGCCGAAATTGTTGCCACCCCTATTACTAGCCTGTTCAACCTCTCTTTCGTGTTGTCTGAGATTCCCAAAGATTGGAAAGCAGCTGCGGTCATCCCCCTCTTCAAAGGGGGGACACTCTTGACCCAAACTGCTACAGACCTATATCTATCCTACCGTGCCTTTCTAAGGTCTTCGAAAGCCAAGTCAACAAACAGATTACCGACCATTTCGAATCTCACCATACCTTCTCTGCTATGCAATCTGGTTTCAGAGCTGGTCATGGGTGCACCTCAGCCACGCTCAAGGTCCTAAACGATATCTTAACCGCCATCGATAAGAAACATTACTGTGCAGCCGTATTCATTGATCTGGCCAAGGCTTTCGACTCTGTCAATCACCACATCCTCATCGGCAGACTCGACAGCCTTGGTTTCTCAAATAATTGCCTCGCCTGGTTCACCAACTACTTCTCTGATAGAGTTCAGTGTGTCAAATCGGAGGGTCTGCTGTCCGGACCTCTGGCAGTCTCTATGGGGGTGCCACAGGGTTCAATTCTTGGACCGACTCTCTTCTCTGTATACATCAATGAGGTCGCTCTTGCTGCTGGTGAATCCCTGATCCACCTCTACGCAGACGACACCATTCTGTATACTTCCGGCCCTTCTTTGGACACTGTGTTAACAACCCTCCAGGCAAGCTTCAATGCCATACAACTCTCCTTCCGTGGCCTCCAATTGCTCTTAAATACAAGTAAAACTAAATGCATGCTCTTCAACCGATCGCTACCTGCACCTACCAGCCTGTCCAACATCACTACTCTGGACGGCTCTGACTTAGAATACGTGGACAACTACAAATACTTAGGTGTCTGGTTAGACTGTAAACTCTCCTTCCAGACCCATATCAAACATCTCCAATCCAAAGTTAAATCTAGAATTGGCTTCCTATTTCGCAACAAAGCATCCTTCACTCATGCTGCCAAACATACCCTTGTAAAACTGACCATCCTACCAGTCCTCGACTTTGGCGATGTCATTTACAAAATAGCCTCCAATACCCTACTCAACAAATTGGATGCAGTCTATCACAGTGCAATCCGTTTTATCACCAAAGCCCCATATACTACCCACCATTGCGACCTGTACGCTCTCGTTGGCTGGCCCTCGCTTCATACTCGTCGCCAAACCCACTGGCTCCATGTCATCTACAAGACCCTGCTAGGTAAAGTCCCCCTTATCTCAGCTCGCTGGTCACCATAGCATCTCCCACCTGTAGCACACGCTCCAGCAGGTATATCTCTCTAGTCACCCCCAAAACCAATTCTTTCTTTGGCCGCCTCTCCTTCCAGTTCTCTGCTGCCAATGACTGGAACGAACTACAAAAATCTCTGAAACTGGAAACACTTATCTCCCTCACTAGCTTTAACAACTGTCAGAGCAGCTCACAGATTACTGCACCTGTACATAGCCCACCTATAATTTAGCCCAAACAACTACCTCTTTCCCAACTGTATTTAATTTTTATTTATTTATTTATTTTGCTCCTTTGCACACCATTATTTTTATTTCTACTTTGCACATTCTTCCATTGCAAAACTACCATTCCAGTGTTTTACTTGCTATATTGTATTTACTTTGCCACCATGGCCTTTTTTGCCTTTACCTCCCTTCTCACCTCATTTGCTCACATTGTATATAGACTTGTTTATACTGTATTATTGACTGTATGTTTGTTTTACTCCATGTGTAACTCTGTGTCGTTGTATCTGTCGAACTGCTTTGCTTTATCTTGGCCAGGTCGCAATTGTAAATGAGAACTTGTTCTCAACTTGCCTACCTGGTTAAATAAAGGTAAAATAAATTTAAAAAAAATTTTTTTGTAGGGGTCCAGATTTTGCAGCTCTTTCAGAACATCGGCTATCTGGATTTGGGTGAAGGAGAAATGGGGGAGGCTTGGGCAAGTTGCAGTGAGGGGTGCAGGGCTGTTGACCGGGGTGGGCAGGTGGAAAGCATGGCCAGACGTAGAAAAATGCTTATTGAAATTCTCAATTATTGCAGATTTATCGGTGGTGACAGTGTTTCCTAGCCTCAGTGCAGTGGGCAGCTGGGAGGAGGTGCTCTTATTCTCCATGGACTTTACAGTGTCCCAGAACTTTTGGGAGTTAGTGCTACAGGATGCAAATTTCTGTTTGAAAAAGCTAGCCTTTGCTTTCCTAGCTGCCTGTGTATATTCATTCCTAACTTCCCTGAAAAGTTGCATATCGTGGGGGCTATTCGATGCTAATGCAGTACGCCACAGGATGTTTTTGGGCTATACTGTATCTGTTCCAGGTTCTACATTTTTGTAGAACGGGGTGGGGAATGCTTATTTAAGATGGTGAGGAAAGCACTTTTAAAGAATAACCAGGCATCCTCTACTGACGGAATGAGGTCAATATCCTTCCAGGATACCCGGGGCAGGTCGATTGGGAAGGTCTGCTCGCAGAAGTGTTTTAGGGAGAGTTTGACAGTGACGAGGGGTGGTCGCTTGACCGCAGACCCATTACGGATGCAGGCAATGAGGCAGTGATCGCTGAGATCCTGGTTGAAGACAGCCAAGGTGTATTTGGAGGGCAGGTTGGTTAGGATGATATATATGAGGTTGCCCGTGTTTATGGATTTGGGGTTGTACCTGGTGGGTTCATTGATAATTTGTGTGAGATTGAGAGCATCAAACTTATATTGTAGGATGGCCCGGGGTGTTAAGCATGTCCCAGTTTAGGTCACCTAACAGCATGAGCTCTGAAGATAGATGGGGGGCAATCAATTCGCATATGGTGTCCACGGCACAGCTGGGGGCAGAAGGTGGTCTATAGCAAGCGATAACGGTAAGAAACTTGTTTCTGGAGAGATCGATTTTTAAAAGTAGAAGCTCAAATTGTTTCGGCACAGTTCTGGATAGTAAGACAGAACTCTGCAGGCTATCCCTACAGTAGATTGCAACTCCACCCCCTTTGGCAGTTCTATCTTGTCAGAAAATGTTATAGTTAGGGTTGGAAATTCAGGGATTTTGGTGGTCTTCCTAAGCCAGGATTCAGACATGGGTAGGACATCCGGGTTGGCAGAGTGTGCTAGGGCAGTGAATAAAACAAACTTAGGGAGGAGGCTTCTAATGTTAACATGCATGAACGGCTAAAGGCTAAAAGAACTGGTTGTCTAGTACGTTCAGAACAGAGAGTAAAACGAGTAGATTTCTGGGCAGAGTAGAATAGATTCAAGGCATAATGTACAGACAAAGGTATGGTAGGATGTGAATACAGTGGGGGTAAACCTGTGCATAGAGTGACAATGAAAGAGATATTGTTTCTAGAAATATAATTTAAACCAGGTGATGTCACCGCATGTGTGGGAAGTGGAAATAAAGTGTAAACTAAGGCGTAGTGAGCTGGGAAATAAGGCAATAATTACTAACGAAAACAGCAATGGACAAGGCATATTGACTTTAGGGAATGGCATGCGTAGCCGAGTGATCATAGGAGTCCAGTGAGTGGCTTCAGGCAGCTAGCGGGCCGGGGACAGCAAGCTAGCAGAAGGGCCTTTGAGGGATGTCACAACGGAAGAAAGTCTGTTGTGGCCCCCCGTGGTGTTACGTCGGCAGACGGATCAGCAGGGCTACGTGTGGTAAACCAGGCCAATTAGCGAAAAAGGTATAGTGGCCAAAGAATTTGTCCGATGGGCCTCTTAAGCTAATAGTCCAATGTGCTCTAGACAGTTAGCGGGCCGTGGCTAGCCGGGGGATGGGCCTAGCAGATGGGCCTAGCAAGGCTAGCTCCAGGCTAATTGGTTCTTGCTTCGGGGCAGAGACATTAGCCAGGAGTGGCCACTGTGATAGCAGCTAGCCAGCTGCGATGATCCACGTGAAAAAAAAAAGGTTCTGAGCTTGCGGTAGGAATCTGGAGATTTTGATCAAATTAATTTGCTCTGGTTTGAGTCGCGCTGTGCAGACTGGTAATAGTTGTCCGGGCTAAAGGTAGCTGATGACCGCTAGCCGTGGCTAGCTGGCTACTAGCTAGTAGCTAGTTAGCTGGCTAGCTTGGGTTGGGGGTTTCGGTTCAGAGGACGGATCAGCAGGGCTCCGTGTGGTAAATTGACCATGCAGACTGAAGAGTGGACGGCGGCAAGTGGTCTTGTGGTCAAGTCAAGCAACAACACCTGCGCTCCTTGAGTTATAGAGGTCAGGGCTTGGTGCGAGAGCGGGAGAGAGATGACTCAAGCAGCGGAGTTAACTATAAAACGGACTATACACATGAAGGAGTGGCGGATCAACCAAACATTGAAATAACGTTATAGAAGGTAAAGTAAAAACCCAAACCGGTCCGTACATCAATACCGGTATATAGTAAAATACAGTTTAACCTCCAGCCCTACACTGGGTGAGTAGACCACTTCATGGTAGAAGACCACTTCATGGTAGAAAACCACTTCATGGTAGAAAACCACTTCCTGGTAGTAGACCACTTCCTGGTAGAAGACCACTTCCTGGTAGTAGACCACTTCCTGGTAGTAGACCACTTCCTGGTAGAAGACCACTTCCTGGTAGAAGACCACTTCATGGTAGAAGACCACTTCATGGTAGAAGACCCCTTCCTGGTAGTAGACCCCTTCCTGGTAGTAGACCACTTCCTGGTAGAAGAACACTTCATGGTAGAAGAACACTTCCTGGTAGTAGACCACTTCATGGTAGAAGACCACTTCATGGTAGTAGACCACTTCATGGTAGAAGACCACTACATGGTAGTAGACCACTTCATGGTAGAAGACCACTACATGGTAGTAGACCACTTCCTGGTAGAAGATCACTTCCTGGTAGTAGACCACTTTCTGGTAGTAGACCACTTCCTGGTAGAAAACCACTTCCTGGTAGAAGACCACTTCATGGTAGTAGACCACTTCCTGGTAGAAGACCACTTCCTGGTAGAAGAACACTTCATGGTAGAGGAACACTTCCTGGTAGTAGACCACTTCATGGTAGAAGACCACTTCCTTGTAGTAGACCACTTCATGGTAGAAGACCACTACATGGTAGTAGACCACTACATGGTAGAAGACCAATACATGGTAGTAGACCACTTCCGGGTAGTAGACCACTTCCTGGTAGTAGACCACTTCCTGGTAGAAGACCACTTCATGGTAGAAGAACACTTCCTGGTAGAAGACCACTTCCTGGTAGAAGACCACTTCCTGGTAGTATACCACTTCCTGGTAGAAGACCACTTCCTGGTAGAAGACCACTTCCTGGTAGTAGACCACTTCCTGGTAGAAGACCACTTCATGGTAGAAGACCACTTCCTGATAGAAGACCACTTCCTGGTAGTAGACCACTTCCTGGTAGAAGACCACTTCATGGTAGAAGACCACTTCATGGTAGAAGACCACTACATGGTAGTAGACCACTTCGTGGTAGAAGACCACTACATGGTAGTAGACCACTTCATGGTAGAAGACCACTTCCTGGTAGAAGACCACTTCCTGGTAGTAGACCACTTCATGGTAGAAGACCACTTCATGGTAGTTGACCACTTCATGGTAGAAGACCACTTCATGGTAGTAGACCACTTCATGGTAGAAGACCACTTTCTGGTAGTAGACCACTTCATAGTAGAAGACCACTTCCTGGTAGAAGACCACTTCCTGGTAGAAGACCACTTCATGGTAGAAGACCACTACATGGTAGTAGACCACTTCATGGTAGAAGACCACTACATGGTAGTAGACCACTTCCTGGTAGAATACCACTTCCTTGTAGAGACCACTTCATGGTAGAAGACCACTACATGGTAGTAGACCACTACATGGTAGAAGACCAATACATGGTAGTAGACCACTTCCTGGTAGTAGACCACTTCCTGGTAGTAGACCACTTCCTGGTAGAAGACCACTTCCTGGTAGAAGACCACTTCCTGGTAGAAGACCACTTCCTGGTAGAAGAACACTTCCTGGTAGAAGACCACTTCCTGGTAGAAGACCACTTCCTGGTAGTATACCACTTCCTGGTAGAAGACCACTTCCTGGTAGAAGACCACTTCCTGGTAGTAGA
Organism: Oncorhynchus tshawytscha; assembly: GCF_018296145.1. Taxonomy (NCBI): domain Eukaryota; kingdom Metazoa; phylum Chordata; class Actinopteri; order Salmoniformes; family Salmonidae; genus Oncorhynchus; species Oncorhynchus tshawytscha. The sequence goes on from NC_056440.1 coordinate 60,603,993, forward strand.
CCACTTCCTGGTGGAAGACCACTTCATGGTAGAAGAACACTTCCTGGTAGAATAACACTTCCTGGTAGTAGACCACTTCATGGTAGAAGACCACTACATGGTAGAAGAACACTTCCTGGTAGAATAACACTTCCTGTTAGTAGACCACTTCCTGGTAGAAGACCACTTCATGGTAGAAGAACACTTCCTGGTAGAAGACCACTTCCTGGTAAAAGACCACTTCCTGGTAGTATACCACTTCCTGGTAGAAGACCACTTCCTGGTAGAAGACCACTTCCTGGTAGAAGACCACTTCCTGGTAGTAGACCACTTCCTGGTAGAAGACACTTCATGGTAGAAGACCACTTCCTGGTAGAAGACCACTTCCTGGTAGTAGACCACTTCCTGAGAAGACCACTTCATGGTAGAAGACCACTTCATGGTAGAAGACCACTACATGGTAGTAGACCACTTCATGGTAGAAGACCACTTCATGGTAGTAGACCACTTCATGGTAGAAGACCACTTCCTGGTAGTAGACCACTTCATGGTAGAAGACCATGAAGTGGTAGTTGACCACTTTATGGTAGAAGACCACTTCATGGTAGTAGACCACTTCATAGTAGAAGACCACTTCCTGGTAGAAGACCACTTCCTGGTAGAAGACCACTTCATGGTAGAAGACCACTACATGGTAGTAGACCACTTCATGGTAGAAGACCACTACATGGTAGTAGACCACTTCCTGGTAGAATACCACTTCCTTGTAGTAGACCACTTCATGGTAGAAGACCACTACATGGTAGTAGACCACTACATGGTAGAAGACCAATACATGGTAGTAGACCACTTCCTGGTAGTAGACCACTTCCTGGTAGTAGACCACTTCCTGGTAGAAGACCACTTCCTGGTAGAAGACCACTTCCTGGTAGAAGACCACTTCATGGTAGAAGACCACTTCCTGGTAGAAGACCACTTCCTGGTAGAAGACCACTTCCTGGTAGTATACCACTTCCTGGTAGAAGACCACTTCCTGGTAGAAGACCACTTCCTGGTAGTAGACCACTTCCTGGTGGAAGACCACTTCATGGTAGAAGAACACTTCCTGGTAGAATAACACTTCCTGGTAGTAGACCACTTCATGGTAGAAGACCACTTCATGGTAGAAGACCACTTCCTGTTAGTAGACCACTTCATGGTAGAAGACCACTACATGGTAGTAGACCACTTCCTCGTAGAAGACCACTTCCTGGTAGTAGACCACTTCATGGTAGAAGACCACTACATGTAGTAGACCACTTCCTAGTAGAAGACCACTTCCTGGTAGTAGACCACTTCCTGGTAGTAGACCACTTCATGGTAGAAGACCACTTCATGGTAGAAGACCACTTCCTGTTAGAAGACCACTTCATGGTAGAAGACCACTTCCTGTTAGTAGACCACTTCATGGTAGAAGACCACTACATGGTAGTAGACCACTTCCTCGTAGAAGACCACTTCCTGGTAGTAGACCACTTCATGGTAGAAGACCACTTCATGGTAGTGAATGGGCTACACATTCTGGCTCTGTGTTTGTGTATGCATGAGTGTGTGCGTGCGTGCATGCTTGCGCTGATGGAGGTCGTCATTATCGATTGTCCGGTGGGCCAGAAGATGTCTTCTACCCAGGGGCTCAGAAGAGTCTGGGCTGATTCCCCCGTCAAGACATCTCTGCCCTAGACACTTAACCCTCTATACTCCACTCAGAGCATTTTGAGATGAAAGGGTTATAGCATGACGAGATGAGCGGGATGAGCACACTCAACACCAGGAAAAAGAGACTGAAGAACACTGGCTACTTTTTATATTTAGACTGAAATTAGACTGGTTTTCTAATGAACCCCAAGGCAGCTGTGGTTTGTCTTCAAGAAGTGAGGATAATGGAACTGTGGTTGGTCAGCCAGGTCTTTGGCACAACCTCCTCAGAGTTAGAACCTTTACATAACAAACTTCTACATTCTGAAGTTTTACAAAGAACTCTAAAATGAATCATAAACCCTGTGAGTTCATCCATTTTTCATGTATGTTGTTTGCTATGGAGCAGATTCCATTAATGAATGTTTAAAGCTGCTGAAGCTGCTTCTACCATCCTCCTACACATCCTCTGGGGTGCTGTGCTGTACTTCACTGTGGCTGACCCTGTGCCCCTTTCAAGTGGTGTGTGGTGTCTGAGTTGTGGAGAGCAGAGCAAAGACACATTTCCATTATAAAAGATGAACATTAGAAAAGGATCTATCGAAAAGGATCTATACTATTTACAGAGCTAGATATCTACAAACAAGCATAGCACATAAACATGATTCACCTGCCCCGCCATATCTCCCCAGGCTCGATTCTGGTTCCTTTCTTCCTCTAGATTCACCCTCCAATTCCAGCACACCCTGATCCCCGTCTCCTCTCAAAAACCGTGTGACGGATCAGGGTGACACACACTTACACGCCTGACCTTAAAAAACAATCACTTCATTGCTTTAAGAGAGGAAGGACTGAGCCGCAGTTGAAGCACTCCCTCATAGGGACTCAGTCGTCTGTCTGGTTAAAGCCTCTCAAACAGTCCTCACATCATCCGATTATAGTCACTAATAATTTCATAACCGAGTTCTCATGTCTCATTACCTTCAAGCCAGCTACAGACAGATCATTTCCCCCCAAGCTCTCTCTGGCCAAATGAGGAACATCTAATCTCCACTGAGCTTGAGCAAATCACAGAGAATGTCCATAACACAGTGAGTAATGGAGTCTATAAATGAGGCCCTTTTCTGGCTGGTTATTTGTAGAGAGATAGGGATCTACAAATAACTATTTTCATCTTAAGAACCTTTTTTGGAAAGGTATAGAGTTCTACCTAGAACCTTTAACATCAGAAGCAGGGTAATTTGAAGATTCTTTGAGAGGCAAGAAGGATTCTTTGGAAGGCAGGAATCTGAATAATCTTTTTATTGTATTATTTTATATATATACACACTGCTCAAAAAAATAAAGGGAACACTAAAATAACACATCCTAGATCTGAATGAATGACATATTCTTATTAAATACTTTTTTCTTTACATAGTTGAATGTGCTGACAACAAAATCACACAAAAATTATCAATGAAAATCAAATTTATCAAGCCATGGAGGTCTGGATTTGGAGTCACACTACAGGCTGATCCAACTTTGATGTAATGTCCTTAAAACAAGTCAAAATGAGGCTCAGTAGTAGTGTGTGTGGCCTCCATGTGCCTGTATGACCTCCCTACAACGCCTGGGCATGCTCCTGATGAGGTAGCGGATGGTCTCCTGAGGGATCTCCTCCCAGACCTGAACTAAAGCATCCGCCAAGTCCTGGACAGTCTGTGGTGCAACGTGGCGTTGGTGGATGGAGCGAGACATGATGACCCAGATGTGCTCAATTGGATTCAGGTCTGGGGAACGGGCAGGCCAGTCCATAGCATCAATGCCTTCCTCTTGCAGGAACTGCTGACACACTCCAGCCACATGAGGTCTAGCATTGTCTTGCATTAGGAGGAACCCAGGGCCAACCGCACCAGCATATGGTCTCACAAGGGGTCTGACGATCTCATCTCGGTACCTAATGGCAGTCAGGCTACCTCTGGCGAGCACATGGAGGGCTGTGCGGCCCCCCAAAGAAATGCCACCCCACACCATGACAGATCCACCACCAAACCGGTCATGCTGGAGGATGTTGCAGGCAGCAGAACATTCTCCACGGCGTCTCCAGACTGTCACGTCTGTCACATGTGCTCAGTGTGAACCTGCTTTCATCTGTGAAGAGCACAGGGCGCCAGTGGCGAATTTGCCAATCTTGGTGTTCTCTGGCAACTGCCAAACGTCCTGCACGGTGTTGGGCTGTAAGCACAACCCCCACCTGTGGACGTCGGGCCCTCATACCACCCTCATGGAGTCTGTTTCTGACTGTTTGAGCAGACATTCACATTTGTGGCCTGCTGGAGGTCATTTTGCAGGGCTCTGGCAGTGCTCCTCCTGCTCCTCCTTGCACAAAGGCGGAGGTAGCGGTCCTGCTGCTGGGTTGTTGCCCTCCTACGGCCTCCTCCACGTCTCCTGATGTGCTGGCCTGTCTCCTGGTAGCGCCTCCATGCTCTGGACACTACGCTGACAGACACAGCAAACCTTCTTGCCACAGCTCGCATTGATGTGCCATTCTGGATGAGCTGCACTACCTGAGCCACTTGTGTGGGTTGTATACTCCGTGTCATTCTACCTTTAGAGTGAAAGCACCACCAGCATTCAAAGGTGTCCAAAACATCAGCCAGGAAGCATATGAACTGAGAAGTGGTCTGTGGTCCCCACCTGCAGAACCACTCCTTTATTGGGGGTGTCTTGCTAATTGCCTATAATTTCCACCTGTTGTCTATTCCATTTGCACAACAGCATGTGAAATGTATTGTCAACCACTTCCTAAGTGGACAGTTTGATTTCACAGAAGTGTGATTGACTTGGAGTTACATTGTGTTGGTTAAGTGTTCCCTTTATTTTTTTGAGAAGTGTATATATAGTGCCAGAGCATTAATATTTACATCAGTGTTTAAACTTTAACATCAGGAGTTTGAGTAATCAGATTTTAAAACATTTACAAAGATAGGGTTGAGAATGTCTCAACTGTACCTGGGAATATGTTTTGCATGTATCTGGTAATACCTTAATGATTGTTCTTTTACAATACTTTGGTGATTTTATTGATTAGAGAGTAGGATAGTAGAAGGGAGCAAGAGTCTATTTCAGTGTATTGTATGGAACACCAAACCAAACGATCATTATCATATTACTCAGCATCATTTTCAGAATGTTTTGTTTCAATATCTGTGTTTTTGCATGTACATTGATTGTTTTAGAGCCAATTTGAACATATTTATGTAACAGAGCTCCATGTACGTTTGTGTAAATATATGAAATATTAATATATATGAGGTAATATTACGTACGTACCTTTATGATTTATATTTACCTGATTGTGATGAATACATTTGTTGTTAGTTTAACTTAGTTTTTGCCTCCCCACATATTATGGAAGCACAAATGTGCTTATAATTGGAACGTTTGATAAATGGAATTCATAACACAGCGCTGTGAAAACAATTAAGAAGTTTACGTTTGGGAAACACTGAGATCCTACGCCCAATGTAGCTTAATCATATGTCTAATATTTGTCCTAACGTGGGAATGCAATGCATCAACGGAACGCAACTAAAGGATCTAAAGATACTGCGTGTTTAAACTTCATTAAAGGGGACAAAACTTATAATGGGATGAAATGTTTAAAACGCATCTAAAATGCCAAACTTGCACATGTTCAATTCAAAATGGGTCAATATGCTGAAATGGACGACTGTGTTTTAAAGCATTAAAGGAGGTCTAAAGGGGCATTGCGTTTAACAATCAAACCAACAACTGTGCCATTGTAAATTGAGTGAACTAACAGTGAACGATGGAGGATGAAATCCCAAATAAGACCCCACTGGAGAAGGCAGAGGAGCATTTAAATTCACTCAATGCAGCCCGGAGAGGCAAACTTGGAGTGTGTACAAACAAAATGAATGATATAAAAGTCCTTCTTGTTGATGGAGGAAATGTTGAAACTGGGAATGAGGCAGTCTTGAAGCATTTGATGCTGTTCTCAATGAATGCTCATGAATCTGTGCTAGAGCTGGTCACAGAGGAGGAACAGGAACATGAGAGCATTAACTATTATCAACCAAGAATGAGGACTTATGAACACTTCCTGAAAGAGGTGGAAATATGAAAAAAAGATGAAGTTGAACCACAAACGCTCATTGAACCACAAGACAGCATTTCCAATGTGTAAAAAATATCAAGTAAAACAAAGTACTCTAAGACTGTGTCCTCTGTACTCCTAAAAACTGAGGCAGAACGAGCAGCTCTACTAGCTTCGCCAAGCATCATTACAGGCCAAGCATGCATTGGAACTGGAGAAAGCTCAATTGGAACAACAGAAAGCTCAACGGAATGTTAGGATGGAAAAAATGGCACTGGAAACGAACATAGCAGCATATAATGCCAGACTGAAGGTAGTGGAGAGTGTTGAGACAACTTCTCAATCCCATGCTGTGGCAGCCCACTTACTAAGCCAAGAAGATGGAATTAACTCTTGTTTTGAGAACCAGGAACCCGAGGTCTATGAGGAACCTGAACCATCACCTGTTGAGTTATGCAGAGGCTATGCAGAGGCTAAGAGGTTGTTAATAGAACACTTTGGCAATGAAATCAAAGTCACCACTGCTTACATGGAAAAGGTTTAGAACTGGACAAACATCAAACCGGATGATGGAAAAGGACTGGGTGGCTATGCACTCTATCTAAGAGGTTGCTGTGACGCTATGCAAGACCTGGACATGGAAGAGCTTATAATCTTCCCTCCAACATAAAGTTGATCATGTCAAAACTTCCCTACAAACTAAGGGGGGGGGGAAAGTCTACAGCATGTGGTATTTTAGAGAGAAGCCACCTGAGGCCCCAGTTCAGTGATCTTGTTACATTCACGGAAAAACAGGCCAAAATATTGCAGGATCCGTTGTATGGAGATATTCAAGATCCCCTGTCCAACAAAAAGTTTTAAAAAACCAAAACAGCAGTTCAAGTCCAAGAGTAGGGGAAGCAGCTTTGCCACTGCAGTAGCTGTCGTGAAAGATTGCGACTCTGATGCTCCCAGTATCTCATGTGTATTTTGTGCTGGTGAGCATTTATTGGTTGACTGCCAACAAGTGAAGGCACAGCCACACAAATCCAAGGTATAGTTTCTGAGATCAAAAGGTCTTTGTTTTGGCTGTTTGGTGAGAGGACACTTAAGCAAAGAATGTAAAAGAAGAATGACGTGTCAGAGCTGTCAATGAAAGCACACCACTATCCTGCACATTGAAGGAAGAGAGTGATTTAGATCTCAAAAGGCAGATATGAGTGGTGTAGCAGTAAAGCAGGGGGAGACTGTCAGCAGTGCTCTTGTTTCATTGGAAACTGGTGAAGTTACCGGTGCCGGTACAGATTGTGCACTTGTAATTGTGCCAGTTCAAGTAAGAATGGCAAATGGAAGCAAGTCTGTGTTAACCTTTGCATTTCTCGATTCTGGTAGCTCAGCAACATTTTGCACGGCGAGACCCATGAGGCTGCAGGAAGCTAAAGGCGGTGAGACTGAAATTCTGCTACGCACAATGGGACAGGAGAGTCCTACCAAGAGCTTTGAGATATCTGGATTAGAGATTGGCAATATGGAAGGCGACACATTTCTTGCATTACCAAAGGTCTACACCCAGAATAAGATCCCAGTGGCGAGAGAACATTCCCACTCAAAGATCTCAAAAGGTGGCCATACCTGAAAGAGGTTCAATTGAAGGAGATTGATGAACTCCTGATTGGCGTAAATGCTCCAAAGGCAATGGAACCCTGGCAAAGCATAAATAGCCAAGGCAACGGTATGCAGTGAAAACCCTCTTTGGATGGGTGATGAACGGTCCTCTTAACAATTGTACCATGGCAGAAGAATCTGGGCGTCCTACGGGGATGGCCAATCGTATCTCAATGGCAGACCTGGGGGTTCTTCTTGTAAATCAGTACAACCATGACTTCCCTGAGAGAGAGAGTATGAAGAGAAAAGTGAGACCAGCTGTCCAGATTCCACATTGACAGGTGTATGATGCCTGAGAACGTTGGTCAGGTCAAGACCGCACAGCTGCATCACTTCGGTGACGTAAGTGAACAAGGTTATGGCACGTCAAGCTACCTTAGGTTCACATCGCATTCATACTGGGGAAATCAAGGATGACTCCACTTAAGCAGATAATGATCCCCAGACTGTAACTTGCCGCAGCAACATTGGCAGTGCGAGTGGACAGGATGTTAAGGTTGGAGCTCCAGATAGAACTTGAGGAGTCAACTTTCTGGACAGACAGCCAGTCTGTGCTAAAATACATCCGCAACGATACCAAGAGATTCCATACCTTTGTGGTTAATAGGGTTGCTATGATCCGTGACCTATCGAAAGCAAAACAGTGGCGGTAATTCAACTCCAAAAACAACCCAGCCGATGATGCCTTGAGGGTTACATGTTGAAACTTTCTTGAACTCAAAGAGATGGCGCAAAGGACCAGAATTCCTGGAGAAATCAGAAACACAATGGCCAAAAGTCCCCAAGGAGCTTGGCACCATCCCTCCGGATGATCCAGAAGTGAGAAACGACGTCATCGTAAACAGTACAAGTGTGGGTGGAAAAAAAGAGTCCGACCAGCAAACTGAGTTCTATTCAACATAGAACAGCTTGAAGAAAGCAGTTGCCTGGATACTGAAACTGAAGAGACTTCTTCTACAGTTAAGCCATAAAAGGAAAGTTCTCACAAAAACTGATCCAGATTCAGATCAGAGTTTAACAAACACACTGAAGGAACAAATTAACAAGTTCAAACTGACATTTTGAAAAGAAAGTCTGCCTGTAGATGACCGATATGAAGCAGAAAAGGTCATCATTCGATTTGAGCAACGACAGCACTTTAAACAAGAATTTACACTAGTTATGAAAGGAAAACAATGTGCCAAGAGAAGCGACACAATCTGTAAGCTTTATCCAATTGTTGACAATGGCATTCTGAGAGTGGGAGGAAGGTTAAGCAAAGCTGCTATGCCTACAGAACTAGATAATCCTATGATACTGCCCAAAGACTCATACATCTCCAGACTGATCTTACTCCACATCCATCAGCAGGTTGGCCACTCTGGGAGAGGTCACATGCTTTCTAGACTTCACCAGCGATATTGGACACCCTGTGCCAACTCCTTAACAAGGAAGATCATTAAGAGGTGTGTCTTCTGCAGGTGGATGCAAGCTAGAGCTGGAGAACAGAAGATGGCCGACCTTCCACAAGATGGTGTCACCTGATTTGCCCATGTGGTTTGCCCTTTCACCCATGTGGGCATAGATTACTTCGGCCCCATAGAGGTGAAGTGAGGCCGCGTTCATGTGAAGCGGTATGGTGTGATCTTTACTTGTGAGTCGAGCTGTCCATTTAGAAGTTGCTAGTTATCAGGATACCGATTCCTGCATCAATGCCCTGCGCAGGTTCATCAGTCGAAAGGGCCCAGTAACAAGTATCAGAACAGACAATGGCACCAATTTTGTTGGAACACAGAGAGCTAGGAGAAGCTCTGGAAGAGCTGGATCACAACAATATTCAATATGAATTACTGAAGGAAGGAGTGACATGGTCATTCAATCCTCCCTTTGGAGCCCACCATGGAGGGGTGTGGGAGAGGTTGATCTGACTGGTGAAAAAGATCCTCTATTCAGTCCTTAAAGAGCAAGTACTGTACGATGAGGCTTTGCAGACAGCCTTGTGTGAAGTTGAGGCGATTATGAACGACAGACCAATCACAACTGTAACAAATGACCCTAATGATCTAGAACCCCTAACTCCGAACCATCTGCTTCATCTGAAAGCAAAGTCAGTCCTGCCACCAGGACTATTACAAAGAAGCGAAGTATACTCACGAAAGAGATGGAAGCAAGTACAATATATCACTGACCTCTTCTGGGAGAGATGGATCAGGGAGTATCTTCCACTTATGCAGGAGCGGAACGATTGGAACAAAACTAAGAAACTTCAGTCCTGGTGACCTTGTTGTCATCGTTGATGACACCGCCCCAAGGAACTCTTGGCTAATGGGGTGTGTGGTGGAGGCTTTGCCAGGGGCCATTGGTCTTGTTCGGAGCGTCATGGTTAAGACCAAGACCAATATCTTACAGAGACCTATCAATAAACTCTGTCTGCTCCTTGAGGCGGCAGTGAGACACACACACACACACAACAGTACATACATACACACTCTTTTCCTATATGGGACATCAACAAATGTAAGAGTACGACATGGGGTGTATTCATTTTTTGTTCGTTTTACTTCGTTTTTGGCCTCCCCTCTTGCCCATTCATTGTACTGTGACATGGCAGCGGTATAGTCTTTTGACCATACAGACATACAAACAGGTCATATTATGTATTTTACATGTCAATTAATCTATGCTTTAAGTTGATTGGAGAATCTTTTTTTTTGTTAGACAGAAGAAGAATAAACCTTTTTTTGCACCATATCCCTGGATCTCATTGAATGTTTTGGAAACCTTGAATGTGGACTGTATGCGTACGAAACAACTCTGCTTTCAGGCTAGGGCAGTGGCTATGGTAAAGATGAAAGGAAGCCACTACATATTGTGTTGCGTAAGATTAATCAAGCAAAGATAAATACCATTCATTTTCCTAAACGAATCTAATATGTTCGTAGTTGGACTTATTGCAAAGGTTACTGAGAGAGTTACATGACTTGGGTAGTCTACAGTATGTCACTCAATCTTCACTATCCTGGCAGTCGTTCTGAATGTGGGTGATTTAAACGTTCCAGTTGTTGAATATCGTCACTCTAGCATCTCTGTGTTAGGGTACAACTAGGCTCTCAAAGAAGGCCTTATTATATGCCGTATTTATTGTCATAAAGAATTTTAAAGGCTAATAAGGCTGGTGAAACCGTTCAAAGAGGGTTATAGGAAGAACCCTTCAAAGATAAAAGGATTCTTGGTAGAAACCTCTGTAAAGGGTTCTACCTAGCAGCGAAAAGGGTTCCCCTATGGGTACAAACCGGAGAACCCTATGTGGTTGTACATAGCACCATTTCTAAGAGTGTACTGTATCTTTAGGCCTTTCAGTGTTAACTTTTTTTTGTGCAGTCTATTCTCTTTAGACCTCCACACAATCTCCTCAGTGAGTTGTTATTGTGTTTCTGTATGTTTCTCTGTTTTTCCCCTCAGTGAGTTGTTAGTGTGTGCTTTTGAGCCCATCTCCCCCTAAAGGACTTTCCACACTGTATGTCAGATTCAGTATTTTACCATTATTAATGTGCAATGTTACCATATTCAAATCTTGATATTAACCTGGCCAGATAGTACGATTTGCTTCAGTTCTGTCGTCACATTCTGCGATTGGCTTCTGAGGCTATGTCAACTGCAGCGGCGTATTTGATCTGTACCTGTGCCTGCAGCGCAAGCCTCCCTTTATGAAGCGAGTGAAGTGAGTTCGGAAAAACTGAAAGTATGCATCATAGAAAGTTTTCGCATACAAACTTTGTATGTCTGAACTCAGAATCAAATCAGAATCAAATAGGATTCCAAAAATTAGCATGGTCGCTGTGGTAGGTTTTTTTGATTGCTGGATTTCTGCATTTATCAAACTCCCATCAGGTAGCCTGATTTCAGAAGTGTCATGTAAACAAGATTACTAGGACAATCGTTCTTTCTCTTTTAAAGGATGTAAAAGTTGAAATCGAACAATTATATTAATTTGACTATTCACAATAATTGTATTATTAAGTGCATAGTCAGTGCCAGCCATGTTCTTATTGGTCAGTCACCGGGATCGGCTCGTAACACCAGACACACTGCACGATAAAGCAGGGATCATAAACTAGATTCAGCTAGATTCGGCTGCACAGTATTGTCCTTTGTCCATGGCGATTATGATATCGTTTAGGACCTTGAGTGTGGCTGAGATGCACCCATGACTAGCTCGGAAACCATATTGCATAGAGGAGAAGGTACGGTGGGATTCGAAAAGATCGGTGATCTGTTTGTTAACTTGGCTTTCAATTACCTTAGAAAGGCAGGGTAGGATAGGTATAGGTATGTAGCACTTTGGGTCTAGATGGGGATGACCGCGGCAGCTTTCCAATCTTTGGGGATCTCAGATGATACGAAAGAGAGGTTGAACAGGCTAGTAATATGGGTTGCAACAATTGCGGCAGATAATTATAGGAAGAGAGGTTCCAGATATTCTAGCCCAGCTGATTTGTAGGGGTCCTGATTTTGCAGCTCTTTCAGAACATCAGCTATCTGGATTTGGGTGAAGGAGAAATTGGGAGGCTTGGGCAAGTTGCTGTAGGGGGTGCAGAGCTGTTGACCGGGGTAGGGGTAGCCAGGTGGAAAGCAAGGCTCTCGATAATCGTAGATTTATAGGTGGTGACAGTGTTTCCTAGTCTCTGTGCAGTGGGCAGCTGGGAGGAGGTGCTGTTATTCTCCATGGACTTTACAGTGTCCCAGAACTTTTTGGAGTGCAAATTTCTGTTTGAAAAAGCTAGCCTTTGCTTTCCTAACTGCCTGTGTGTATTGGTTCCTAACTTCCCTGAAAAGTTTAAGATGGTGAGGAAAGCACTTTTAAATGTTCAATATATGCATTGACCAGCAAACCCACTGCAGCCTACCTCACTAGCTCACTCTCCATCCCTGCTTTGGACAATTAATAACATGACTCTCGTACTTTGCCATTTTCCTTTATGATTGATATTAACGATGAAATTAGATATTTGTCTCTCTCTTGTGTACCGCTGTTTAATACTGTGGAAAAATGTTAAACTGGGAAAATAAGTACTTAGAACTACCAATTATTATAGATAAATGTTAAAGGAAAGGGTAAACGCAACACTCGACTGAACCCCCTAATTGTCAAACTAATAGTAAATGTACAACAATATAGAGAATACATGACTGTAGGTATGCAATATGGGTGTATATCCACTGCACACTTCTTAGGTGTGTAATTGACATGGAGCTATTGAAATCTTACATTTAGAAATGTAAGATATATAAGGGGAGTCAGTGGACATTCTGAACCTAGTTTGAAGTCAGTATGTCATTTGACCAATGAGCTATTGAAATTCAAATATGTTAACAAATAATTTAAAAGAGTGAGATGTAAATGGACAAAAAAAAGTGTGTACAATGTGTGTCTATACCATCAGGTTAGCTACAACCAGTTTTGAACGTTTTAGGAGTAATGGTTAAAGAGCTATTGAAATTAGAACAATTGTATTTGTCACTATGTTGACGGAAAGAAAACTCTGTCGAATATCCAATCTGAAACTGTCTTTACCTCGGTTTTAATCGGCAGGTGATGAAATAACTACATGTGTGGTTTCACCTCCAAATCACCGAATTTACTAGGTCATTAAAAGCTCAACTTGGTGACAGTCTCTGCGGTCCTATAGCTATAAGAGATGGTCCCCAATTTAGAGAATCTCTGATTCTCTAAATGATGTTGCTTTTACTACAGGCTATGGTTGTGTTTTTTGTAGTTACAGTCCACCCAATTGAAAAGTGCACATTCACTTCCATAACACTTGTTCTAGGCTACCACCATGTAAGATCAATATACACAATAATACAGAATGCCCCTACAAAATGTCACTTCCGTTAAAATGCAGTAAAACTGTAGTACAATAAAATAATGGTTGTTAAATTCATATCTGGATTGCTTGCTGAGTTGCCTTCTAATGGTAATCTTTCAATATCCTAAACAATCCACCAGCATTTTATCGTATATATTATCAATAGTTTGTCCCAAAAATATGACTATTGTATTTTTCCTTAAAGCAATTAGCATAATGCGTGCAGTAATTGTATTTCAATTTCAGTAGCTAAATAAGGAGGTAGGCATATTAGTTTCAGCTAAAGCAATGGACACCCCATACAGAATCAATCAGTCGTTATAATCAAGAACAATCATCAGAATCACGCGATATGTATTAGACAGTGGGGCGCCGCCTGACCCACAAGTTGGTCAGAAGGTTCAAATCAACGTTTCATATCGAACTTCCCGAAAGGCGGTAATGCATTTTTTTTATTGTGCTGAAACTAGAAGAAAATCTTCTGATGTCCTTTCCCTTCGTCAAAGGTACGTAATGGATTTTTAAGTGTTTTAATCCCGGGATAGCCCGCTAATATGACCCATAGTAGGGAAGAACATTTCTTGAGTGCAATTCGATCTACAGTGCATCTACACCACGATATGAAACGTTGATTTGAACCTTCTGACCAGCGCCCCACTGTCTGATTGATATCGCTTGATTTCTGATGATAGTAATTTCGATTGTATCGGGTGCAATGGAATATTAGGTGGCGGGTATGGGGGAAGTTTTGTTAATTAATAGCCCCAACGTTCAATGTAAACATTAACACACGTCGCTTGAAATACGGGTTTGGAAGTGTAAGGACCTTATCTTAATAATGAAATAATAAACCAAAGGTTCAGTTGATACACACCTTGTTAGGGTTAGTGTTGCCATGTTACAGCGTTTGTTGACGGAAATCAAGAGCTAGTTGGCTATCTTATCTAGCATGCTCCGAGACACGGGGTTGATGAAGAAAGTGCAACACGTTCTGAATAAATATGGAGTGAGGGATTCCACAAGCCTTCTGGAAGACCTGTTGAAGGAGAAAAGTGGAATACGTTTTGAGGGAATATGGAATGGGGGAACCTTTGGAAGAGCTACAGAAGGAAGGTGAGGGTGAATGAATTGTGGTGGCAGGTGCAGTGATGTCTGTCGAGAATGAGCTGAGTGTAGGGAGAAGCGGTGTGGTGCGTAAGGTTGGCACCAAGTGCAAAAAGAGGGATATGTGCTCTAGTAGTTCAGAGATGGAATCTGACGAGAGTATGGATGTAGTACCTGCGGTGAGGACAGCAGAGTTCGGGCCTCGTCCCGAGGATGATTCTGGCCCAGTGACAGTGAGATTTGTGGAGAGAATGGCTCCTTGTCAGGTTGGGTGGAGAAGAGTTTGGGGACTGTGAGAGTAACTCAGAGTGGAATAGTGATGATTTGTTGTTTCTTCAGTCCATAGGGTGCGGACACTCCAGACCACGCGATTAGGGGCAAGAAATGTGACAACGGGTTGACATTAAGTGATGAGGAGGATCAGTTGAAATTGAAGATTCCCAGTGTATGTGAAGCCCACTGTTTAGCCCGACGCAGACCCGGTGGAGAGTGTGAGGAAACGGAGATGACATTGTCTGCCCTGCTGAGTTTTGATGTAGCCTTCGCCAAGACAATGTAATGTTAGGAAGTGTAAGTTATCCCGTGGGAGCTTTTATTCCAAAAATACTATGGTGTTTTAGGTGTCAACATTATGGGCATGTGGCAGCAGTGTGTAGGAAGGAGATTCATAGATGGAGAAGTGTACCGGAAGGAATGAGAAGGAATGTGTAGTATTCGGAGGAGAAAGTGGTGGGGGTGCCCATGGGGCTGGAGATCACAGGTGTCCGGTTTGAGATTGCCCTGGTTAGAGTACTACAGAAAGGAGAAGATGGTTACAGGGTGAGGGACACAGAGGATTCCTGTGAGTAGCTAGAGCCCAAGCAAGAGTGATGGGAAGAATATGTGCTTCAGTAAGGTGGGCTTTTTAGCATTCATAGCCATGGTTGTCTATTGTACTGCAGAAATGGTTCGGAAGTCACAGAAATAGAGGTTGTGGTGGTGATTGTGAAGATTTACTGCAGAACAGTTGCAGAGGGGTGTTGCGTGGCAGTGTTCTGTCGACTCGGACCATAGGTCCGGCGTAGGATTAGATTGTGTTAAATAGTGGAATGGGGTAGTGTTTTTTTTTTGTTTAAAGAGGGCCAACATTTGGAAGGGCAATTTTTATTTTCATTACCCAATTTTGTATTACCACATCAAGAATGTAATCGGTAGGTAGGTCACGTATGGCCTCACACACCAACACAGTAAGTGGCGGTGTATGCACCTAAAAGTTGGATGCAATCCGCCAACCAAGTCCTGAAGTAGAAGTAGGTGGTGGCAGTACACCAATAGGTGTACAGTAGTCTGCCATGAAACCTTAAAGAAGAAGAAACAGAAATTCCAGCTAACACTTGGATTGGAATCTGTGCTTCACACGCAGCAATAGATCTCTGCATTCAGGCAGCCTCCTAGAGCGCATCCATCAACATTCCATATGGCAGTTGGGACAGACCTGGTAAACTACACAACAACACAGCTGAAAAACAACAGCCCTTTCTAAAAATGTACACATGTTTTTTTAAATGTTTATTTTTTATTTTTTTTAACTGCTAAGTGACAGGCACTGTTCTCCTGCATTCTTATTTTACTTTTGTAAGAGAAGCAGCGGTTTGTTGGGGAGAAGAACGACAAGGGATAGATTTGCTACTGTAGCTAGCTGGCTACTGTAGCTATACATTTGGCAAATTCCTGCTCCTCCCCAACACTCATTCTAACGTTACACCTCTCAACACCCTTTTTAATTATTAATGATCTCTTTTTGCAGGAATCTTCTAGCTCGGATGGAGGAGGGAGCAAAAAGGAGTACAGTTGTTATCCAGCCTGCTGACTTAGAAATGTAAATGTTTTGCTCTCTCTCTCTATCTGTCTGCCTAACTGCCAGATTGCTGAGGGGCAACATAGTCAATCTACTTACTAGGCTAAGTCCAACTTAGTGAAGACCTTAGGTAATGGTTAATCATGATTCGTCTCTGACTTTACAGTTCTTGAAACATGTCAATGACCTGATGCCTGGCCTCTACAGCAGTGCCTGGCCACCCACTCAGCTACCACTGATCTATTCTACCACATCCTAGGGAAAGGAGAAAGCAGAACCACCCCTCCTTAAATCCATACTCATTGACAATAAGTTATGTGCAAAATGTTGATGTGTGTTATTCTGATCTTCAATGTGTGTTGATTCCTACTAACCATCTTTGTAAGAGCTAGGTTTGTACGAGCTATGCTGATGAGCATGAAATGTTTTTCTCTGCATCAGGTCTCACGGAGACTGGATTCCTCAAGAGACATGCTACTTAGCTGCTCATGATTGTCTGATCCTACACTCTTAGAAAAACATTCTAAACTCCAGTAAATCAGCTTCAAGTGATTATAATTTTGAAAATCTGTTACAAAGTATGCCCACGCTTAATAGAGAGAGATACAGTATGAGGTCGTATACAAATGTAAGCAACGTTTGAAGTGATTCTGTTTTAGTTAAAAATTATATCTGTTTGGGCTTCTTGTGGTCAATTTTCAGGTTACATTTTTTTCTAATTATGTTCTGCCCCCCTGACCATCCTCTCAAGAAAACCCGTGGCTGCATCTAGTTGATGATCCCTGCCATAGGAGAACCCTTTGGTTCTAGGTAGAACTCTTTCCACAGAGGGTTTTACACGGAACCCAAAATGGTTCTACCTGGAAGCCAAAATGGTTCTACCTGGAACCAAAACCGTTTTTCCTATGTGGGACAGCCGAAGAACACTTTTGTAACCCTTTTTTCTAAGAGTGTAGTGTAAGTGGATCAAATTGAAATAGCACCGCTTCTAATAAGGCAAATTAAATCCTATTTTAACTTGCCCCTATTTTTTTTAGGTGCAAAACCCGTGTGTCCTGATTCAACAGACACTTCCCTTGGTGAGTCATGTAAAGTTTCTTCCATTTCTGTCTTACTCATTCTCCCTGTCACTCACTTAAAAACTTGTGCAGTTCCGGAGGAGAGGAAGAAATGTGCCAATTACACCCATGTCTAACACTGTTTGTTGCAGGGATGATATGACAGACACATAACTTGAGAACAATATAATATTTTGTATTTTTATTGCCTCTGTACACATACTTAAATTTTTGTATTGAACTGTTTTTTTTTTTAAGACCGCCAAGCTGGCCTCAATTGGGGAACTTTTGTCCGGGACACTGTCCTTAGGATTATAGAGCGATGTGTTTATAAAAAGTTGCCTGTGCTACCACTTTTAGTAGATTCTGACTGTTAAATATATTTTACTGTGCGTTACTGTTATGTTCTGCATGCCCACATTATGCCAATTGTTAATTTATTTTCGTATTTTTTTATGCTTACAGTAAGTGTCATGAAACGTCAGAAAACTCAGGAGGTTGATGTGTTGCCCTCTGGAAAGATCAGAAATATTACCCTGTTGGAGAAGGACGCAAACTATGTACAGTGGGGCAAAAAAGTATTTGGTCAGCCACCAATTGTGCAAGTTCTCCCACTTAAAAAGATGAGAGAGGCCTGTAATTTTCATCATAGGTACACTTCAACTATGACAGACAAAATGAGAAAAAAAATCCAGAAAATCACATTGTAAGATTTTGAATGAATTTATTTGCAAATTATGGTGGAAAATAAGTATTTGGTCAATAACAAAAGTTTATCTCAATACTTTGTTATATACCCTTAGTTGGCAATGACAGAGGTCAAACGTTTTCTGTAAGTCTTCACAAGGTTTTCACACACTGTTGCTGGTATTTTGGCCCATTCCTCCATGCAGATCTCCTCTAGAGCAGTAATGTTTTGGGGCTGTTGCTGGGCAACACGGACTTTCAACTCCCTCCAAAGATTTTCTATGGGGTTGAGATCTGGAGACTTGCTAGGCCACTCCAGGACCTTGAAATGCTTCTTACGAAGCCACTCCTTTGTTGTCCGGGCGGTGTGTTTGGGATCATTGTCATGCTGAAAGACCCAGCCACGTTTCATCTTCAATGCCCTTGCTGATGGAAGGAGGTTTTCACTCAAAATCTCACGATATATGGCCCCATTCATTCTTTCCTTTACATGGATCAGTCGTCCTGGTCCCTTTGCAGAAAAACAGCCCCAAAGCATGATGTTTCCACCCCCATGCTTCACAGTAGGTATGGTGTTCTTTGGATGCAACTCAGCATTCTTTGTCCTCCAAATACGACGAGTTGAGTTTTTACCAAAAAGTTCTATTTAGGTTTCATCTGACCATATGACATTCTCCCAATCTTCTTCTGGATCATCCAAATGCTCTCTAGCAAACTTCAGACGGGCCTGGACATGTACTGGCTTAAGCAGGGGGACACGTCTGTCACTGCAGGATTTGAGTCCCTGGCGGCGCAGTGTGTTACTGATGGTAGGCTTTGTTACTTTGGTCCCAGCTCTCTGCACGTCATTCACTAGGTCCCCCCGTGTGGTTCTGGGATTTTTGCTCACCGTTCTTGTGATCATTTTGACCCCACAGGGTGAGATCTTGCGTGGAGCCCCAGATCGAGGGAGATTATCAGTGGTCTTGTATGTCTTCCATTTCCTAATAATTGCTCCCACAGTTGATTTCTTCAAACCAAGCTGCTTACCTATTGCAGATTCAGTCTTCCCAGCCTGGTGTAGGTCTACAATTTTGTTTCTGGTGTCCTTTGACAGCTCTTTGGTCTTGGCCATAGTGGAGTTCGGAGTGTGACTGTTTGAGATTGTGGACAGGTGTCTTTTATACTGATAACAAGTTCAAACAGGTGCCATTAATACAGGTAACGAGTGGAGGACAGAGGAGCCTCTTAAAGAAGAAGTTACAGGTCTGTGAGAGACAGAAATCTTGCTTGTTTGTAGGTGACCAAATACTTATTTTCCACCATAATTTGAAAATAAATTCATAAAAATTCCTACAATGTGATTTTCTGGATTTTTCTTTCTCATGTTGTCTGTCATAGTTGAAGTGTTCCTATGATGAAAATTACAGGCCTCTCTCATCTTTTTAAGTGGGAGAACTTGCACAATTGGTGGCTGACTAAATACTTTTTTGCCCCACTGTATATGAGCAAATTGCTCTTTATTAAAGACATCTCTAAGTTACGTCTGTCACAAAATTATTCATCTAGTACCATGGAAATACTTTTAGCCAGCTGAGTCCAAGTTTCTTCAAGAATGTCCTTTTTTAGTTTGCTTATAAAATCTCTAATTGATAAAGTTGTAATGCGCTGATTCTTTTCACTGCAGATCGAACCCGCCACACAACTCTTCAAGAGGGCCATGACGCTCCAGATCGCCTCCTGTGCTCAGAGGTCCCTGATGAGGATCTAGCCCATCACACCACTCTTATTAATCATTCATCAAATAAAACAAGGGCCCTTTATATACTCCCAGTATTTCTATGCGTGTCATTTCTGTGGGTGAATCATGAAACAATTATTGTATGCAGATATGTGAAGAATGGTGGTGTAGATTTGTTTTTGGCCATTGCTTGATCTATTTTAAATGTAAGAATATGTTGCAGATGAACTTTAATTGGTAACTATGGAAACCGATAGAAATGTAATGAACAAAATGTTCAATATCCAACTTTATCCCCTGCAATACTTTTTACAGTACACGCTTAGAAAAAATAGGTGCTATCTAGAACCTAAAAGCGTTATTTTGGTTGTCCTATAGGAGAACCCTTTGAAGAACCATTTTGGTTTCAGGTATAACCCTTTTGGTTCCATGTAGAAGCCTTTCCACAGGGGGTTCTACATGGAAATTAAATGTGTTTTGCCTTGAACCAAAAACAGTTCTTCTATGGGGACAGCTGAAGAACCCAGTTGGAACCCTTTTTTCTAAGAGTATAGGTAATAAGCTGTAGTTAGGTAGTCATTATCAGGTTATGATTATTTGTGTAAAATTTTATTTAATCTTTATTTAACCAGGTAGGCGAGTTGAGAACAAGTTCTCATTTACAACTGCGACCTGGCCAAGTTAAAGCAAAGCAGTGCGACAAAAAACAACACAGTTACACATAGGATAAACAAAAGTACAGTCAATAACACAATAGAAATTATGAGGTATTAACTATGACCAGTAGGCTACAATATAACACATAATATGGTGGTCAGAATTATGACCAGCTGGTCCTATTGTGGTCAGAAAAAGTCATATTCTGGTCAGTAGAAATACGTTTAAAAAACATAAGAAGACATCATGCTGACGTCTTTTCAACCAGGTTTTCCCCATTGGGTTGGAACAGATTTCCAAAATTATAATCACTTTGATTTGCTGGTGTTTTTATAGTCTTTCATCTCCCTCCCCAATACATTTCTACAAATAAAATCTGCCAGTTGGGGAGCCCTGCGATAAAGGCTCAACAATTCTGACACAAGAACTTTGTTGGAACCTACGAACGCATGTAATGGTAGTTATTCGGCAGACCTAGATCCTGTTACACTGAAAGAGTCAAGATGTCCAATAATCGTTTACAACCTAAGAATTTTCCCACAACGTGGAAATTTTATCTGGGACTGTAGAATCGTAGCATTACGTGGCTAACATCATACAGTGTGTGCAGGCCTTTAACCTGAGTACCCTATACTCCACACTACAGCCTAGTGAACCCTGTTTTGATGGGCCTGATCAGGAGCAGCCTGTGATATCAGAGGGCTGTGCTCCGCCTGCTGTTTGACGAGCCCTGTGGCGCGTGGGGTTCTGCTCTCCTCTTCTCCCAGACCCAGACTCTACAATACTGCGGCCTGCTGCTGCTCCAACTCCACTAATTGAGCAGGGTGGAGATGAGGAGGGAGAGTAATCTACTCCTTCCTCTCCTCCAGAGTCTCACCAGGTGCTCAGCAGAGACCAGAGAGCTAAATGTATTGTGTTCTGGGCTCGTATAAGGAGCACTTAGTGCACTCACTCTGAGAGAGGCCACATTTAGGATTAATAATCTATTTGAGGGTATATGCACTGTTCTTGTGCTCTAGGTCTAAGTGGTTGCCATGGGAACAGTTTACAACCCAAAATAATAATTATATCCTAATAAAGGTTGCCTTAACCTACACCATATTAACAAAAGTATGTGGCCACCCCTTCAAATGACTGGGTTTGGCTATTTCAGCCACACCCGGTGCTGACCGGTGTATAAAATCGAGCACACAGCCATGCAATCCAGAGAAAAAAATATTGGCAGTAGAATGGCCTTACTGAAGAGCTCAGTGACTTTCAATGTGGCACTGTTATAGGATGCCACATTTCCAGTTTGCCAAATTCCTGCCCTGCTAGACCTGCCCCGGTCAATTGTAAGTGTTGTTATTGTGAAGTGGAAACGTCTAGGTGCAACAATGGCTCAGCTGCAAAGGGGTAGTCCACACAAGCTAACAGAACGGAACCGCTGAGTGCTGAACCGCCTGTTCTCGGTTGCAACACTCACTACTGAGTTCCAAACTGCCTCTGGAAGCAACATCAGCACAAGAACTGTTCGTCGGGAGCTTCATGAAATAGGTTTCCATGGCCGCACACCAGCCTAAGTACACCATGAGCAATGGCAAGCTTCAGCTGGAGTGGTGTAAAGCTCACCGCCATTGGACTCCGGAGCAGTGGATACGCGTTCTCTGGAGTGATGAATCACGCTTCACGCATCTGGCAGTCCGACGGACGGATCTGGGTTTGGAGGATGCCAGGAGAACGCTACCTGCCTGAATGCATAGTGGCAACTTTAAAGTTTGGTGGAGGAGGAATAATGGTCTGGGGCTGATTTTCTTGGTTTTGGCTAGGCCCCTTATTTCCAGTGAAGGGAAATCTTAACGCTACAGCATACAGTGACATTTGAGATGATTCTGTGCTTCCAACATTGTGGCAACACTTTGGAGAAGGTCCTGTTTCAGCATGACAATGCCCCTGTGCAGAAAGCGAGGTCCATAAAGAAATGGTTTGTCGAGATTGGTGTGGAAAAACTTAACTGGCCTGCACAGAGCCCTGACCGCAACAACATCTAACACCTTTGGGATGAATTGGAATGCCGACTGTGAGCCAGGCCTAATCGCCCAACATCAGTGCCCTACCTCATTAATGCTCGTGGCTGAATGGAAGCAAGTCCCCACAGCAATGTTCCAACATCTAGTGGAAAGCCTTCCCAGAAGAGTGTTATAGCAGCAAAAAAACGACATATTAATGCCCATGATTTTGTAATGAGATGTTTGACTAGCAAGTGTCCAGATACTTTTGTTCAGTTAGTGTATAAAGAGGTAAAAGAGAGAAAATTAACAGCCAGAACCAGTTAAATAATAACAGGCAGATTTAGACTATGTTGACAAGCCAAAGTGCCAGTGTATGGAGGAAATGTGGAAGGACACAGGTGCATCAAATGCCCTGTCACAGAGATGGCTTTCTCACGCTGACTGCATGGAGAGATGTATTGATAATAGATTGAGAGAAAACCAAGTCACACACACAGAGATTCACAAATACACACAAAGAAACCAAAAAAAGCACAAAGAAACTTCCTTAGGGGGAAAAGCCTACACTCCGGTCCGACACTGTTTCAAGACCGTATTTGTTGAGCTGTGAAAACACAGGCTGCTGTTTTGAAGCCAACACAAATAGAAGGAAATCTCCGGTGCCTTGTGGGGCCCTCTCTTCCTCCCTGCCTGCCTAGCCATGCCTCCGTGATGTGATGTGTGTGCCTCGTCTTCTATCAGATCGTTCACGCTGTGTCTTTTATGCTGAATGACGTGGAGCGACCATTAGTGACTGCTGTTGACATGAAGAGGTCACGCGCTAATGTAGACCCAGTGCAGACTCACCATTACTCATGGCCTGCCTGGCCAGCGAGGAGCGACTGCAACGACGTGGGGCTCTGGCTCTCTCAGACAAACGATCTGACGGCACGGCCATTGTTCTGCACTGGCCCATTGCTTCCCACTTCCTTGGCTGGAGAGTCACGCTGCTCATTAGGCCGGGATAGAAATGGGAAGGAGTTGCAAAAACAGCCACATTTGTCTACTGACAGCCTCGATATTAAAACGCTGGATTGGCTGGCTGGCAACTCTCTTCCTGGAGAATAGAGTCGAGGAGAGGAGAGGTGTGTAGAGGAGGGGAGAGGGGGAGAGAGGAGCATGGCATCTCTAAAAGGTCACTAGCTGCCTCCCATCCCTTCGTTTGTCTCTTTGATTAAGTCTGGCAATTAGGCAACTGTGCTGCTGTGTGCTGAGATTCAGCCGGCAGATTGGAAATAAACTAATCAGAGAGCAGGCAGATCCAGTGCTGTGGAGAGAGAGAGAGAGAGAGAGAAAAAAACATGCAGACATCCCGCCAAAGTTTGACTGGAGACAGATTGACGAGGCGATCGATGATTGGAGGGTGTATCAGAAAAGGAGAGAGCAGGATGAAAGAGGGATGTGTCTGGCGAGGCAACTCAGCAAGGAGGAGGAGAGAGAGAAGAGAGTGCAAGTTGAGGATGAGCAGAATGGGCAGAAACTAAGAAGGCAGAGAGGAATGGTGAGCCAACAGAGGAAAATAGGAAATAACAAGACAGCTGCAGACAGCTAGCAGGGAGAGATAGATTGTAGAATTGGACTGAGAGAAGTGAAGTACTACAGTAATAGAAAAATGTTACTGTGGGAGGAGAGGAGGAACTAAGGCAGAAAGGAGGGTAGATAAGTAGACTCAGATTAACAGAAAAGTGTAGGAGGACAGAGAGGGAGAGCGAGAGAAAGGATACAGCATGGCAAACATTGAGCTGCCAGGGAATTTGGCAGTGGGACACATTGGAGATTGGAGGGTTCCTCACTTGGACCTCCTCCTGATAGTTTACATTTCTGTTTCGACAAAAACCACGCCACCTTCTGATAATTAATCCACCAGAGGATTACTGTCATTCTGGCTGCGCTCTGCCCACTTCTGTACCACACACGCACACGCACCCACGCTTTGTCAAACAAAACTTTTTATTGTAGGTAATACGCTTTTTTATTTTTTATTTTAACGACCAAATGTCGGCAGTATATACAATATCCTGCCAATATGAACACATTTATTTCATGTCATAACTTAACCAATTTCTGTAGGCTATATAAAACAATGTTCTGCCCTATATGAACGAATGCATATACAATATTTATAGACATACGGGATTTAATAAAAACAATCCAGCCCTACGCTTGTAGACTTAGCATTAAACATACCTGCGCATATTTATATCCACACATGAAACCCAGTCACATACACAACATAGTTTCAAATTCTTTAATAACAGACATAATTGGGTAATATGCTACAGCTCACTTCAAAGATTCCCCGGAAAACTCAACGTATTGTAGCCTCACGTGCACGAAAGAGCTTTCACCATAAAAATATAACACTTGCTTTGCACACACGCATACGCACGCACACACACCACGCTCGCACGCACACATGCACACGCACACACACCCACTCCCACGCTCACAGACATTCCGTCAAATGCCACAATAACTGGCAAAGAAATGCAGTGACAAATTCCTAATTTGTGAAGGCATGCTAGATTCAGGGACATAGAGTGGGAGAGGAGGGGAGGGGGGTGGGTGGCACTCAGCAACTCATCTATTCTGTTCTTTTATTCCAACATGTATCTTCTTCATCCAAATGCAGAACTCAATCATGGAGAGTCGGGCTGGGTCAGTGATGGTCTTAGTGACAGCAGACGGCAGGAGCGGAGCGGAGCCTTGACTAAACGCTGTGTGATCTCTCAGTCAAACCCATCGATCGCTCTCCCCGCCAATCACAGTTACACACCCTGGTGACAAGTGACACTGACAGCCATGTCCGCTGCTACTGCGGAGGTCGCACGCCTGGCGGGGGGGGAGCGTAGTGACGGCAAGAAGATGACGGACAGGGCCTCATCATGTCTGTGTGTTTGTGGTATTCTGTCTAAGGTGAGCTTCTGCATATACAGTATGCACATGCCATGATTATGTACATGGCAGGACATATATTTAGTGACATGTCCCTCTCAATCTTCAGCACCTGTTTACGATTGCTAAACTATGCACGTGCAGTATATTCACATGCTCACTTTGCCATTCACTCCATTTCATAGCTACGGATAGAAAGGGCAAGGGGAAAGGGGGGATACCTAGTCAGTTGTACAACTGAATGCATTCAAATGAAATGTGTCTTCCACATTTAACCCAACCCCTCTGAATTTGGGTATAATGCCCAAAGCGTCCAATAAGTCCTTAAGCATTATCTCATTCCCTCCCTCGTCCCCTTTCGTCACCGTAAATCCTAATACATTACAATCTTCCAGTAATTAAGTGTGTGTTGTTTTACACATCACTGCCTTTCTAATCCTTCCAAGCTGACTCAATCTACTATAAGCAGATTGCTGGGCAATGGGATTTTAGAAATACACAACAGTGAGGCTATAAATATCAACTTTGGGTATATATACTCAACTGAAAATCTATTTTCATCATGCATATACACTACGGTTCAAAAGTTTGGGGTCACTTAGAAATGTCCTTGTTTTTGAAACAAAAGCACATTTTTTGTTCACTAAAGTAACATGAAATTGATCAGAAATACAGTGTTGACATTGTTAATGTTGTAGATGACTATTGTAGCTGGAAACGTCTGATTTTTAATGGAATATCTACATATACAGAGGCCCATTATCAGCAACCATCACTCCTGTGTTCCAATGGCACGTTGTGTTAGCTAATCGAAGTTTATCATTTTAAAAGGCTAATTGATCATTAGAAAACTATTTTGCAACTATGTTAGCACAGCTGAAAACTGGCCTTCTTTAGACAAGTTGAGTATCTGGAGCATCAGCATTTGTGGGTTCGATTAAGGCCTCAAAATGGCCAGAAACAAAGTGCTTTCTTCTGAAACTCGTCAGTCTATTCTTGTTCTGAGAAATGAAGGCTATTCCATGCAAGAAATTGCCAAGAAACTGAAGATCTCATACAACACTGTGTACTACTCCCTTCACAGAATCGCTCAAACTGGCTCTAACCAGAATAGAAAGAGGAGTGGGAGGCCCTGGTGCACAACTGAGCAAGAGGACAAGTACATTAGAGTGTCTAGTTTGAGAAACAGATGCCTCACAAGTCCTCAACTTGGCAGCTTCATTAAAACTTGAGAACTTCAATAAAAATAAACGATTAAGATGGGCAAAACAACACAGACAGTGGACAGAGGAAATCTACCTAGAAGTCCAGTATCCCAGAGTCGCCTCCTCACTATTGACATTGAGACTGGTGTTTTGTGGGTACTATTTAATGAAGCTGCCAGTTGAGGACTTGTGAGGCGTCTGTTTCTCAAACTAGACACTCTAATGTACTTGTCCTCTTGCTCAGTTGTGCCTCGGGGCCTCCCACTCCTCTTTCTATTCTAGTTAGAGCCCGTTTACGCAGTTCTGTGAAGGGAGTAGTACACAGCGTTGTACGAGATCTTCAGTTTCTTGGTAATTTCTCGCATGGAATAGCCTTCATTTCTGAGAACAAGAATAGGCTGATGAGTTTCAGAAGAAAGGTCTTTGTTTCTGGCCATTTTGAACCTGTAATCGAACCCACAAATGATGATGCTCCAGATACTCAACTAGTCTTAAGAAGGCCAGTTTTATTGCGTCTTTAATCAGAACAACAGTTTTCAGCTGTGCTAACATAATTGCAAAAGGGTTTTCTAATGATCAATTAGCCTTTTAAAATGATCAACTTGGATTAGCTAACACAACGTGCCATTGGATCACAGGAGGGATGGTTTCTGATAATGGGCCTCTGTACGCCTATGTAGATATTCCATTAAAAATCAGATGTTTCCAGCTACAATAGTCATCTATAACATTAACAATATCAACACTGTATTTTTGATTAATTTGATGGACAAACAAAGTGATCTTCTTTAAAAAACAAGGACATTTCTAAGTGACCCCAAACTTTTGAACAGTAGTGTATGTAGTTTTGTGAATATCTGCTTCCAGATCACATGCAATTTATTAGAAACGCATTATATAAATCTATAATCATTCAATTATTCTTTAAATCTGCTAAGCTTGTTGTGCAAGGTACAGTATGTGTGTGTGCGTGTGTATGCATTTGTGAAATGACTGACTGAGGGATGAGATGAAACTGAGAGAGTGGAGGAGAGAGAAAAGAGGGTGTGAAGTACAGAAAAAGAGAAAGAGAGAGAGTTTGTAGAAGTTCACAGGTATACATTCTGCTCATGGATCATACCAGGGCAATCTATGTGCGAGCCGAGTGCAAGCGAGGGTATCTACAGCAGGTGAGAATGTTTGTATCGGAGCATATGCTGCGTAGGTGTGTGTTGAGTGCATATGTTCTGTGGGTTTGGATGTATGCGTCTTCATGTATGTCTATACGTGTTTGCAAAGCGCGTGTACGTGTTTTGGAGAGGAGGTGGGGAGGGGAGAGAGAAACTCATTTAACTTTTGTTGTGTACACGTGAGCAGGCACACAATCTTCTGGTTTCCTGAGAGATGAAGCCTCCCATATGCTGTTTAATTTCCAGGCTCTTCCCCAATCAGATTAACAGTAACACCAGGGAGGAGAGGAATTAAGTCCCCGAAAACCTATCAACTTCTGCTCAAACCCAAATCCCAGCTCTCTCTGTGTGGATCAAACAGTCAAACACTATGGTGGATAGATAGATAGAGGAGAATGGATGGGGAATGATCAGATCCACTGTGTATATAACACGTTTGGGGTTCTTGTCAAACTCAATGCGCATCGGACGCGGTAGTCAGTTCTTTGTCAGTTTGATTGAGAGTTATGCCAGCTTCAAGCGTGCTTCAGCAAGACAAATATGCACCCCATCATATTGATGCCTTTGACAGTCATAGCATGTTCTGTATGAGAGAAAAGATCACACAACCACTCAGGGAGACATGACAGACAGAGGTCTGATACAATGTGTTAGACAGCGAGAGAGTGTAATGTTTACTGTTAATTTTTATTGTTTATTTCACTTTTGTAATCATCTATTTTACTTACATTGACAATGTAAATATATGTTTCCCGTGCCAATAAAGCCCTTAAATTAAATTGAATTGAATTGAGAGAGAGAGAGAGAGAGAGAGAGAGAGAGAGAGAGAGAGAGAGAGAGAGAGAAAGAGAGAAAGAGAGAAAGAGAGAAAGAGAGAGAAAGAGAGAAAGAGATAAAGAGGGAAGGTAAGAGAAAAAGAGAGATGGTGGAAGGAAAGAGATGGAGAAGCATGAAAAAACATGCTATGATTGAGAGAGAGCGTGAGAGACAGAGTGATGATGACCCTGATGGGATATAGAGATAGTAAAAAGGGCCGCAAGGCAGAGAGCGTTAAGATGGGAAGTCTGGCGCCACACGCCTGTTTGATCTGCACACACGCTCCCCCTCTCCGTCCCCACGCACACATTAATTGATCCCACTGCAGCAATATCATGGAGACCAGACATATCAAACAGGAGCCCATAGCCTCAACCAATACACAGCTAAAGAGGCCTTCTATTTCCATATTACAGAGTTCACATAGCAATTAGGAAGAGAGACTTCAGAGCGTGGAGTTCAGAGAAGACGTGAAGAAGGCAGGGAGTGAGCGAGAGAGGGAGGGAGGGAGGGAGGAAGGGATAAAGGGAGAAACAGAGGGCCCAGGTCTGTGGGGCTGGGTGTTTTTGGGACCACTTAGGTGGCTGAGACAGCCAGGGTAAGGCTGAGGCCAGTGTTATTGGATAACACAGACAGCCAGACAGAGATAGGAATAACTATATAGGATTCAAGTGGTGCTCTGCTCTCCCCCAACGCCAGATAACGGAAAGAGCCCTGGGTGACTCCCCTCAGAAAAGCTAATAGAGAGTAGATACCAACTCACATGAGAAGGCTATTTCACCCCAGGCCAGCCAGTATTTCACCTCAGGCAGTCCCCTTCTCTCCTACCTCCACTGGTCAGTTAATAAAGAGAATCAACTGACCAGTGGAGGTAGGTGAGAAGGGGACGGTCACAGAATGAACAAGCACGATATACAAGCTGCAGCAGAGCTCTGTTATCAAACCACAGCCTAGCTCACTCACTGGCACTAGGCAGAAACGTGTGCATCGCTGAGTGTGCATGTCTGTATGACGGCTAATAATGTGCAATGCAATATGCTGTTTGAAGATATATAGCAGTGGCTGTTTGATCCTGATAAATAAAGTAATAACAGACAATATATTTTCATTTTTCATCTGTCTCTGACTGCATGCTCCTACTCTCCTGTAGGATCCACCTGGTCTCAGAACATTCCGTATTATTCTCTATGTAAATCCACGGCACTCCATTTAGTATGATATATTATGTTTGGTATGGTTACATGAGACAAATGGTTATTTAACGCAAAAACGAAAGGAGGGTGGCTGGTCGTGGTGGATTAGTGGGTGTATAATGTGAATTTCTAGCAACCCGAAGGTTATGAGTTCAAATCTCATCACGTACAACTTTAGCTGATTAGCTACTTTGATTACTTGTTAGCTACTTTGCAAATACTTAGCATGTTAGCTAACCCTTCCCCTAATCATTTAACCTAACTTCTAAACTTAACCTTTTAACCTAACTCCTAAACCTAACCCTAACCCTTAACCCTAATCCCTAGCAAACATAACATTAGTGAGCTAGCTAACCTCAGCCACCTAACTAGAATTCGTAACATACTGTACATTTTACACATTTGTAACATATTCTAAGTCTTTCAAATTCGTAACATATTGTACGTTTTGTAAATTGTTAACATATAATATGAATTGTAATTCGTAACAAGTCATACATACAAAATGGGTGATTGCCATCCACAAATTATTACAAACCATAAGAAACATAACATACCATACTAAATTTATTAGCACAAATTTAGATGTAGAATATCATGCGTGCTAGTCTACATGTACTCAATAGGGAGTTGGTCTAGTTCACAGATACTGTTATAAGTGAGGTCAACTGACACACCTCTCATACTTGATTGAAGCCAGCTGTTTTTACCTCATTACTGTGAATCCCCTGGCTTCCGAGAAGCTATCTCGCAGTTCACACACACACACACACACACACACACACACACTCTCTCTCTTTGCCAGACACGCAACATCTACAGAAGGTTCTGGTCTTCGGGCCACGAGACAAGCACACAGACAGACAGTAATGAAAACACCAAAGGCCGAGCTCATTAAATCAACAACCCTGGCAACAACTCATGCAGGAGTGGTTGTAGCGGACCTCCGCTGCGCAGCGCATGAATACCGCGGAAAAATGTGAGTGGGCCATGGAGCACACTGTTCGCGATAAACGCATTACTTTAAGGCCTCTCTATTCCCTCGAAGCGCACAAGTTCTCCAACAAACTGTGCTGCAAATTCTAAATCCCAGAAATGAGAACGTGTATGAGATGGGATTACATGGATAATGCCAGCATATGGAGCCAGGTCGAGCAGGATCTCCACTCAAAAAGGATTAGACTCCACCACATTCCCACCACATGAAATTCCGGTTCCTTGAACACAGATTTGTCCATATTAAACACTGGTGTCTGCTAGAACATTTGAAATCAAGTCAAGTAGATTATTTGATCATTAAAAAACAGTGGTTAATTAATACCTGAACCACACTCCAATTTTAGGATTCATTAAATCATTTCACAACACTCAGCGAGGGAAATGAGAAAACGAGAACTGATGGGTTTTTTATTCACTCTAATGCATGTAAATAGGCCCCCATACTTCACATAGCCTAGAAATGAATGCAGAGCGCGCCATCTTTGCACACACAGACGTCAAATTCCCTGTGCTCGTTGTTGTAGACAGGCAGCACTGGTTGAATGACCATCTGCATGAACGCAGATATGGTGTAATTCGCCCATCGCTTTAGAACAGCTGGGTCAAATATTGCACTTTTTTTTAGCACAGTGCATGGCAACTGAGCAATTAAACATAAAAATGTGGGTTGTACTCCTGCCTGACAGAGGCAACTGGCAAATGTATACATTTGCAAATATGAACACTAAACACAGCCAATACTGCAGGTTCTGGCTACAATAATCTACAGGTCCCCACTCAAAACCCAAAAGAGAGCACATCACCTATCACTTCAAACAATGCGGTTTATCATGCCTGAGACACAGGGCCATAGCCAGGGTCAGATTTTTTGTGAAGTCGGTGTGTGTTGAAGCTCATGTACTGCATTTCTATACAATTTAAAAACTCAAATGCTATTTGGAGAACAGCAAAAACTAAAACACAAGCAAAGATTACCCCATCCATTATCACATTGGTTGCTGTAGGTTCATTCACCTCAGTCGATCTACAAATACATAGCCTATTCGCTATACAATTAGTTGCTACACATTAACTTACATTAACTCAGCACCGTAATTAAAAACTATAATTAATATGTACAGAGGGATCACTTAGCAGAAAGGGCATTTTATTTACAAAAGGTAAACAAATACATTTGCTTTACAACACTTTTTGTTGCAGTTTTACAGCTAATTTCGTGCAATTATACAAATGTTATGTCAATTGGAGCTGCTGCGGTCAACACTAAGGAGGTTGAGCACTCATTATAAATCCATGGTCAGACAGGTTCACATATGCTGGGCGCAGGATTACCAATGCGAGCAGTGCAGATAACACATATTATTGCATTAGCAATGCAATTTTAGCTGTAGCCTGGCTCTCAAAGAGTACATGAATGGAGCCATTTCTGCAGGTGATAATTATTAACCTACAGGTATGCCTCGATCACACCGGCAACATTTTTTTACGCAAAATGGTATGCAGCATCATCTGGTTATGTGTGCAACAAAAGTTCAGCATTCGCCTCCTGCTACCATTTCTGTCAAGGCGTCTACTCATACAGTTCGCATCGATAAAGCCAACGTATGCACCACACAGAACGCACTGCAACTTCCTCTGCAATGCAATGCTGCAAGGAAACTCAGAATTCCATATCGAAATGAATGTACTTCTGGTGTACCAAAACACCAATCCCTGTCGATGTGATCGAGGTGTTATGCCCCCCAAAAAAACGCTCTGCAACGCAATGCTGCAAGGCAAACGCAGGCGTCCCAAAATGCAAAACACTGTCGGTGTGATCGAGTCATTAGAAACAGTAGCATCCGCGCACGCCTCCTGTAAATTCAGAACATCTGCACTAATACCATAAAAAATATGCAGACAACAAATCGTAGTATAATGTGAATTTATGTTGTGTATTATAAGCTCAACTTGTGCACATTGCATTTTTCCCAGGGTAACTATTTAAAAGGCGCACGTCTCTCCATGCATAATTTACGCATACGCGTGGTTTCAACCTCTTGGGATCATGAAGGCAAAGCTGTGGGTGTTTATTAAACATGTAACCACAGAAACGAATACATATTTAAATCATTGCACTTTAAAGCCAGACACTTTTACAGAGAGGCTATATGAGTAGCTTATGTTGTCAGTTCTCCACGTCGATTCAGAGGGCAAATTTAGACCAAACTGTGGCCCATAATTACTTTACAGAGGCCCTTAAGTTAAAGAGAGAAAAAATACACTTATAGATAATAATGTCTTTAACACGGTACGTTGAAGAGAGAAACAACATTGAAGCAGCAATATAAAATTGCAAAGGCACTCACCTCTTTTATCCTGAACTTTCACAGTAATCTCCACGAGAGGATCCGTCTCCCGGTCCAGGCGCCGTGTAATTACTATATCTCCGCTGTCCCGACTCACCGTGACCGGCGAGCTGTCCGCACCGGGATCCATCAACTCAAAGCTGGCAGCCTGAAACCTCACTGGGTATAAGTTCACTACAACAGAACCGATACTGGCATCCTCGGAAACATTTATTACAACCGGCTCGTCCGACTCTAGCAGGGACCTCGACTTCCGAGGTAGTCTGATTTTCGGTTCGCCCTGGGATGGCTGTCGAACCGCTGGCCATTGCCGGGGATTAATCTCTATTTCAATACTCTGACTGGTCCGTGAGGGCCAACCGTGGTCCATCGCAAACACGTTCAACTTTATGGGGGCGGTAAGACCCAATATAGAGTCCACAAGCAGTACATCTCCAGTTTTTGGAACGACGTAGAAACTGCCATTTTTGGGAAGAGCAAAGTAAATGAGTTCAGCGTTTTTCCCGTGGTCTGTATCCTCCGCGGTCACTTTATACACCACAGACCGCAGAGCAGTGGCGTCGTCCAGATGAATTTTTATATCAGCATTAGGGAATGTTGGCTCGTGGTCATTAGTGTCCAAAACGTCCACTTTCACAGATGCAACTTCTGCGACCACAAGGTCAGTGGTGGCGCAGCTTTGGCAGCACAGACCCAGGCTGAGCAGGTACTCGGAGCGCTCCTCTCTGTCCAGGACGATCGAGGTTTTCAGAAGTATGTGTCCGCGTTTGTGGTGGGCAAATACATTGAAATCTTTACTTCCGTCTCCCAAGAGTTTCAGATGCATGCCGGAGTTGGAACACCATCTCTGCGCGTCAACCCGCTTCACAGGGATGCTGAGACCGTTTACTTTGGATCCCGGCTCGGAGTTCTCGAATACATGTCCATGAAAGAACGGTATCCTTTCCTCTGTCTTATTCCCAAGTACAGATGTCACGAAATAGCATATTAAAATAGTCCAAATCATGACTGTTGTCAGTTGTACCACACTGAGTGGTGTTATGCTGTCACTCTAGGCCCCTTAATCATTTCGAAAAATATGTATTTTAAGTCCTCTAAAATTTCGGATGAATTATAATCTAGAACATTGAATTCACAAAAATGCTGTTCATTGTCGTGGTTTGATTCATTGCTCTAGCTCTAGGCAACTTTCCCTGTCTTCTCTGTCTTCACTCCAGCAGCAGTCTGCGTGCCCAGCTCTCCGGATAATGCAGCTCAAGTGCGCGCCTCCGCTCAGTGTTTCTGACAGCACTAGCAGCTTCTGGTACTGGACAGCGCCGTGCTCGAGGGGGCGTGGCCTACACTGACTCCTCGGGGAAGGCCACGTCACATTATTCATGTCCATCAGTTTTTCATTCCAACCCATACAGTAAGTCTTCTTTCTGATTTCCACTGCGTGTCCAGTAGCAATGGCATGATAGGCTACTGTATGTTTTTAACTATCACTTTCACTCAGTAACCTAGATTTGTCATTGGTAATTGAGGAATATATACGACAAATATTGCAGTTTTTCTCAATCGCTTTGGCTCAATTATCGAATGAGAAATCATTTCTTTTTCAAAAACAATAAGTTCAAATCTCTGAACATTTAGTTTCTTGTTCACACCAGATTTGAAATTCTTATTAATTTTGAGCAAATTGCACGTGTTTTGACAGTGTGCAAAACAGGAAGTACAATTGTCTACAATTTGCACAACAACTACATGCACATGGCTTTGCTGATCAAAACTGATGAGTTGATTTACATGCAAAATGATCCATTCAATGATCAAAATCAGTCATACATATCTATGACATATCTAACAATTTTGGAATTGTTAGTTAGTTAGTTAGTTAGATTACTTGTTCGTTATTACTGCATTGTCGGAACTAGAAGCACAAGCATTTCGCTACACTCGCATTAACATCTGCTAACCATGTGTATGTGACATTTTATTTTTATTTTATTTTATTTGATTTGATGACATGGAATGTTTGTGATGTCTGCTAACTTGGCAAATGACCTGCCAGCTGACATAGTAATGAAATAGGAATCACAATCTTACCAATCAAGTTTGGAAGTATATATATGGAGCTTTCCCACAGCACAATCACTACCATTGTTGAATATGGAGGAACATCACAACCCTGAACAGCAGCTACATGTTGTGGAAGAGAAATAAGATTTTTTTTAAATTTATTTAACTAGGCAAGTCAGTTAAGAACAAATTCTTATTTACAATGGTGGCCTATGGGTTAACTGGGTTACAATGACGGCAGTGGGTTAACTGCCTTGTTCAGGGGCAGAATGACAGACTTTTACCTGGTCATCTCAGGAATGGATCTATCAACCTTTCATTGCTGGCCCAACGCTCTAACCACTAGGCTACCTGTCGCCCCAGGCAGGGTGTGGTGGTGATGGTGATGGTGATGGTGATGGTGTTAGGGGAAGACATATTAGAGGAAGAGGTAGAAGGCAAAGAATAAGAGTCCCTGATGAAATCAGAGCCACAATTGTGGCCCATGTCATAAACCACGGTCTTACAATGGAAGAGGCTGGTCGGAGAGTACAGCCTAATGTAAAATAGGTCCACAGTGTCATCAATTGTGCAAACATTCTGTACTCGTTATTTACGTTTGTTCGAGCATTTCATTCACAACAATACAGCAACTATTGTAAAGGTACATACAAGTCTGAAAAATAACAATGTACCGTAAGATTTGTATGAGGAATATACAGTAATACAGCACATTTTGAATACAATATACTATCTGTTACATCTATTTGTGAATCCAACATGTCATATATAGGACTACATAATGACCTCATGCTGGTGGCAGAGCAGCAGTATTCAGCCTTCAGCAAGAATAAGACATTTGCAACATGGTCATAGCCAACAATTCCATCAGGCTAAGAGAGATCCAAAGTGCAATCCTAAATGACAACGATATCTCTGCATTTCCACTGTAGACAGAAAAAAATGGAATGACTGTGAAACAACTGTACAAGGTTCCATTTGAGAGGAATAGTGACAGAGTGAAGGAGCTGCGGTACCAGTATGTGCAGGTAAAACATTGGCGTGCACATGGTATATTGTACAGGGAGTTTTACTGTATTTCAATAAAGCCTGTGTATATACTTCTTGAAGTTGCAGATACCCATAAGAACAGAACACATTTGTACTTTACTAAACTGTCTGATTGTAGAATAGGCTATGTAAAACTAACTTTAAATTTAGTTTCTGTGTTACTATATAGAGAATAATGGAGCTGGAGGGACATGAAATGTTTTTGTTTTTGTGAACAAGGCTGGGTTCAATCTGGCCAAAGGCAGGAGACATGGCCGCAATCTCATTGGACACCAAGACACAATTGACACACCAGGCCAACATGGGGGAAATTTTACAGTGTGCTGCCATTTCTGAGAATGGTGTGAGAACACATATTCCACACATTGGGCCCTATAACACCCAACTTCTCCTATCCTTCCTAAATACACTTTACAGAGACCTAATACCAGAACACGAAGAGGTTTAGTTAGACCAGATTTGCCAAATTATATATTTGTGTGGGATAATGTCAGCTTCCACCGAACCAACATTGTTAGGGAATGGTTTGCTGCGCATGAAAGGATAACAATGGAGTACCTTCCACCATCCTCCGCATTCCTGAATCCGATAGAAGAGGTATTTTTTTCAGCACAGAGTTGGAAAGTATCTGACTATCGGGCCCAAGATCAGATGTCTCTGGTAGATGTCATGAATGCTGCTTGTGAGGACATCACAGGCGATCATTGCAGAGGATGGTTGCGCCACGCAAGGAGACCCCCCGTGCATCGCAAGGAGACCCCCCTGCATCGCAAGGCCCCGTGCAGACCCCCCGTGCATTGCAAGGAGACCCCCCGTGCATCGCAAGGAGGCCCCCTGTGCATCGCAAGGAGACCCCCGTGCATCTCAAGGAGACCCCCGTGCATCGCAAGGAGACCCCCGTGCATCTCAAGGAGACCCCCGTGCATCGCAAGGAGGCCCCCCGTGCATCGCAAGGAGGCCCCCCGTGCATCGCAAGGAGACCCCCCCGTGCATCGCAAGGGAAAACATCAGATGAGATGTTGACGAATCTTTGGCCAGACCAACAAGAGCGACAGGATGTCCACCACGACGGGAACTTGTAGTGTGACATACTGTGAGGAGGTACAATTGAATGTTTTGTTACAGAACTGCCACAGGTCTTTTCATTTACCTACTGTTGAAATCGGTATCTAAAAAGCTCTGTGTGATACACACATTCTTGTAGAGTACAGTAAGCAGTCAGTGTCAACAAAAATGTACAACAGAACTGACATTTGTATATAACAACCATTTCCTGGCTTGACTGCCATGGTGAAAAAACATCTAAACATTTTGACCAGTACGGCTCACACGATGACAAAAACTTTTCATTTTGGTGGCATTGGCCAATTTACTGACACAATAACTATGTTTTGAAGCATGAATTAAATGTTTTGGATGAGGTACTACATTTTGCAGATATGCAATAGAGTTGTGATGTCCCATAAAACAGTTGTGACAATTGTGCTTACAGTTTAGAGAATGTTAAGACTGTTTCAAAAAATGAGCCAGAGAATTGAGAAACTGTAAAACTGAATCACTCTTTCTAGTAAAGAAAGATGATTTATACATGTTTAGAGTAACATATATTTTATCCAGTTTACTGGACATTAAATATTTTATCCTTGCCATAAAAAGTATTTAAAACATACTCACACACACTGGCAGTACAGATAATAGGCCTAGATTCATTTGAAAGAATAGATTTGTTCACCCAAGTACACCCAAGCCACTCAGTTAAGCTCAGTCAAACAAGAGGGGAAAAAAACATTGATAGAATCTCTTTTTAATTTTTTTTATCTCTGTCGTGCTTCAGCAGCGATGCTCACCAATTCATTCAGAAAATGTGCAATTTAGCAAAACATAGGTTATTGTGTCCTTTATGTATTCCTAACCAGAGGAAAACCATCTGTACCTTTAAACAGTCTATGATTTCACCCTCCTTGAGACCAGAAGTTACATTTGGCCCCGAACCTAGACAAACTTAGTACTCGCAGTTGACTGGGTTTCACGACTCCTACCGACGGTGGCTCCCCTTCCTGTTCGGGTGGCGCTCGGCGCTCGTCGTCACTGGCCTACTAGCTGCCACTGATCCCTTTTCCCCTTTCTGCTTATTGGTTTCACCTGTTTTTGTGTAGGCTGATTAGTCTGGCTATGTTAGCCAGTAGGCCCGCCGGCTCTTTGAAGTGTTTCGTTCCTGGGGTTTTTTCCGGACTGTTTGAGTTCCCATGTTTGGGGCATTTGTTTTGTGTGCGCCCGGTGTTTCGTGTGGTGGCTTATGTTCGCCGTGTGTGCAATAAATAGCACTCCCCTGTACTCTCTGCTTCCTGCACCTGACTTCGCACCCACTACGCCCAGAGTGTTACACTGGGAAGTGAGCATATTCTTCTTATCACAAACTTGAAACGTCCTTCTTTATACACATGCAATAGGTTCCGAGGGGACACCTTCCATGCGGTTTGGGTATCGCAGTTACATGTTCTGGTCTAGTGATTCCCTCTGGTTCGGACTTACAGCCTCAAGCTGTTGAATTGCCACACACAGAGCTTTCGAACTTCTATTGATGGCTCTCCTCCCTCTCTAACATGTAGCCAGAGGCAATCGCTCTCTGGTGTTCCACAACCAAATTTCAATTAGAGGTTTATCTGACTTTACCAGCGCGCTGGAATAATATTAACCACCCCAAGATCCACGCCATGCTAACCAATGAGCGTGTCAAACTGGAGTGTGAGAGAGGGGCAATATCGGAGGAGGCCAAGAGATGGAGGAGGAGAATACATAACTCATTATTCTGATATCTCTTCTAATACCACCTACCGCCGGAGAATGTCAGCGAGAGAGCTTGATAGACTGATAGAAAAAACAGGGAGAAACACTTTCAATGCAGTGCTGAAGAAATACCAATTTCACTTCATCGCAAACACAATCTAGGATCCAGGGGGTTGTAAATTGGCTTTGTGTTACTAGAATGTTTCAGTTTCCCGGCAAAGAGCCACCAAGGCTTGAAGGCCCAGAGGACTGGCTAGCCCACAGCATCCATCCAGTTAAACAAACACTGCCCGTAGATATCTAGTTAGGTATTAATGTCATGCAGCCCCGCTCTCCTTAGCTCTAACATGCAACCACGGAGGTGAGAAGGAATCAGATATGATACCGCTACCTAAGTGGAGGAGAGCCTAGACTCGGCTATACCCCATACCGCATGTGGACACAGAATAGACCGCCAACTTAAACTTAAACATAGCTGAGGAGATCAATTTGCACACAGAAAATAGGTATTTGTACATAAGCATTGCCATGGGCAATGTCTCATTCCTGTCTCATCCTCTTGTGAGTGTTATCCAGGCAGAAAAGCACTCAGGCAGGATGAACCACACCTGTTCCTGAATATTTCTGGAGGAATTCACTGACAC
The DNA here is from genome assembly GCF_018296145.1 of Oncorhynchus tshawytscha. NCBI lineage: Eukaryota > Metazoa > Chordata > Actinopteri > Salmoniformes > Salmonidae > Oncorhynchus > Oncorhynchus tshawytscha. Next base: position 60,643,498 of record NC_056440.1, read on the forward strand.
ATGACAACACAGACAGGCAGACAAGACAGATGGACACACGTGCCCACCTGCATGCGCAAGTATATACCAACACATTTTTTGAAATATTTCACTCCAGGGCAATGGTATTTTTCTGCCACTACAAAGAGAATCAAACAGTTTGTGTAGCTTATCCCCAAATAGATAGGCACTCATAATGTCCTAGAAATGGTTGTCAGTCTCATATAAGAACTGAGGTGGGAATGTAATAGAATGTAGATTGCACAATTGAAGTCGCCTGTGTAACCAGGGTACTGGGGGATAATTCCTTTAACCACTGCTTTTGAGGGAAAAGTCTGTTAGGTGTCAGAGGGTGCATAGTTAGGCTTGGAAAGCGCACATTGAGTAGACTGCAGCTGTTTTAAAGTCAGTTCACTGAACTCCATTACAACTGGATCAATCTCTCTCTATCTCTCTCTCTCCCTGTTTCCTCTGGTTCCAACTAGGTCAAGGACAAGTAAGCAATAGAAGATTTAAAGACTAAAAGGCATCCTTCAAACTGCTACCAAGTCAGAAAGTCTATAACGGCTCCCATGAAGTTCATATCATTGTGTCACTGTCATTGTAAGTAGTATCAGTTGGTGGATGAAAGTGTACATTTTAGAGCTGTTTTAGCCAATAGAATGTACATTTTTTCAGGGACAATCCCTGCAGCAACTTTACTGTTCGGGCTAAATTACTCCATTTGCCAATTACTAATAACTTGGCACAACACATCAAGGTAATTTTTTTTCTTAGTTTAATAATATAATTTTAGACAATACATTTGTTAGCATATTATCCATGACATTCACAATGCTGTTACCTTTATGGTGAAAGCTCATAAACATTTATTGAAACGTGTGCTTAATTTGCCCTTGGCTTCGACAATTTTACAATATACCATATGGCTTTGAGATATAAAACCTAATGATCAGGGCTGTCATATTTGCATATCCAGAAAGCAGGGGTTATTTCTTCTGCGAAACTCCATTTACAGTGCATAATTAGTCCGGCGTTGCCGTCGACGACAGCCAGACCTCAGCAGCGTGGTGGAGTATTTCCTGTTAATGAGCCTTGTCAGTGTACGCTTTACCCCCTGTCTCTGCTCTCTAGCGCGCTACAGACACACCGCCGAGAAACTCTGAATAATCAGCACATAAACAATCTCATTACATCAGATAATATTATAAGCCCAGGCTCCTTTAAATGTCCTCTATGGTCTCCAACAGAGAAATGACAGAGAAATGAAGAATAAAAACGGCAAGGTCAAATAAGCTGAGAAAGTATTTTTCCTTTCTCTAATAAAAACGTCTCCCGGCGTAATGTTTCTTTCAAACTGCCCTGATTTCATTTGTAGAAGTCTTCATTTCTTTCTGTATGACTTTCGTGTTCATATTTTCATACCTTTCCTAGTGAGAATCCAGTGATAAGGTGCAGATGAGCAGCCTGTCTCTGGTGTAAGTCTATCCCCAAGGATATTAGGCCTGATCAGTGGGGATTTTAGCATGAAAATCCTGGTGGGGCAAACTCCCCAATTTAGTTTTAGATGTATGACAGCAAAGCCACTACAAAACATAACACTAAACAATACATTAATTGCACTATAACGGTGACAAACGGTTCCCACAAACTGTTAGGGCCTACATAAAGATGTCCCAACAGCAGAGCTTTCTTTTTAACAACTTGAAATGAATCCTTACCATCGCTACACCTGGCTATCAGCGGAGCCTTGTCTGGCAACGAAACAGTTAATTCAGCCTCATCTACTGCCTTTTTAAAAAACATAGCTGATATGGCTGACTTGCGTAGTCAATATAACTATTTGTTCAGCACTTTTGAAATGTACAGTGACAGAATTCAGAACATGTGCTGTTCTTACAGTATTCTCCCTGTACACCAAGTCTGAATCATAGGATAAATAAAGGAGGCATATGAGCAGACAATGAAAACTCTTACAATATTCAATGATGACATTTCTCTAAAACAGGCTATAGGCTAAATGTGCACCACCAAGTCAGAACAGTAGGCTATGTTATGAGGGGGAAAGGGACCAAATTATTATGGTGAGGCACATGGGCTAATAACAGCTTACTACACAACACACACTTAGTATTACTTTCTTCACGGCGGTCCTTCTTGTGGGCAAGTTTTTGTCTTCAAACTCTGGCATTCTCTGAATTTATGGTGCTTTCAAGACAACTGGGAACTAAAAAAAACAGATTGAATCATGACGTCAGTGATCCTCAGGTTGGAGCTATAGAAAGGGGCCCGAGTTCCCGACTTGGATGACCGTTCAAAACATATCTTCACAGTCGGAGCAAATGTTTTCAGAGTTCCCAGCTGTCTTGAACTCACTGAAGCCTGAGATTTTCCAAGTTCCGGGTTTCCAGTTGTTTTGAATGCGGCAGAAGTCATGCTGGATTGACAGCATGGCCAATGTATTCTACCTTTTCTAGCCCATGGTATCGCATGTGAATGTTTATCATTTTAAGCTTGGAAAAGAGACCCCTAAACCCTGAATAGACCACACATTCAGGGACCACACACCCTGAATAGTAGGCTAGTGTTTGCTAGGCTTTTCCCAAGCCCGCAGGAAGACGTCCCGAGGCAGGCAGCGCCGACTTCAGGCAATGCCCATGGCAAAACAGACTCCAACCCATGATAGAACCAGTAGCCTAGTCGATCAAGTGATTGTGCCTCTGGAGTCAGGAAAACCCAAAACCACGGGTGCATGAGAGGATTTGATGTGCAGAGACTGCAGAAACTCACTGTGATTACCGACACTCTCAGGTTAATGGGACACGTGGTGTGGGTGACTCTGCCAATAGAGCGCCCATCCAATGTTCTGATGTCCATGGGAATGGAGACGGGTTGTGTGGGGATTCCCAGCTCCGACACCAGGATAGTGTCCACAAAGCTCTCATCGGCCACAGAGTCTATGAGCACTGGGAGAGAATTGGACCGGTCACCCCACAACTCATGTGCATGAGCAATGGAAGATGGGAAACTCCTCGTACGGCTCACCAGCATACTCATACTCTTACCTCCTTGATGAGCCTGGTTCTTTAATGGGCAGGTGGATAAAAAAATGTCCCGTAGCTCCCCAATACAGACAGCTCTGGGTGTTAAGTCTGTGTAAGCACTCAGCAGGAGACAATCTAGCCCTGCCCAGTTGCATGGGCTCCGGAGGAGACGACTCGACATCCTGGTGACCTCCGAGAGACGATGCACTCGGAAATGTGGGCTTCGGGAATTTCCTAGGAGGCAAGGTGGAAATCAAGGACGAACGTCGGAGACAGGGAACATACTCCCTCTCCCTCCAAGTTCCCATAGCCGCCCATCGATCCGGATTGAGGGAGTCAATGTCCGGGGGCAACTCCCGGGCTGCGAGCTCATCATAGTGCTTGATGGTTTTTGCGACTGCGCTTAAAGAAACTTTCAAAGCTCTTGACATTTTCCGGATTGACTAACCTTCATGTCTTAAAGGAATGATGGACTGTCGTTTCTCTTTGCATATTTGAGCTGTTCTTGTCATAAAATGGACTTAGTCTTTTACCAAATCGGGCTATCTTCTGTTTACCACCCCTACCTCATCACAACACAACTGATTGTCTCAAACGCATTAAAAAGGAAAGAAATTCCACAAATTAACTTTAAACAAGGCACAACTGTTAATTGAAATACATTCCAGGTGACTACCTCATGAAGCTGGTTGAGAGAAATCCAAAAGTGTGCAAAGCTGTCATAAAGGGAAAGTGTGGCTACTTTCTAGAATCTCAAATATAAAATATATGTTGATTTGTTTCACAATTTTTTGGTTACTACATGATTCCATATCTGTTGTTTCATAGTTTTGATGTCTTCACTATTATTCTACAATGTAGAAAATAGTTTTAAAAAATGGAATGAGTAGGTGTGTCCAAATGTATGACTGGTACTGTATATATACAATATATTTTGCTAAACAGATTGGGCTCAAAACAGGCTCTGCCCCATCTTCCCTGAATGACGGGTCACCACTGGGCTTGACCCCCCTCAGTTTCGCTCTCTCTATCTGTGTTGCAAAGAGAGAAGGAAAGAGAGAAGGAGAAGGAGAGAATTAGAGAACGCACACTTAGATTCACACAGGACACCGAATAGGACAGGAGAAGTACTCCAGATATAACAAACTGACCCTAGCCCCCCGACACATAAACTACTGCAGCATAAATACTGGAGGCTGAGACAGGAGGGTGGGCTCAGCTACAAAGAAGAAGGTGATGGTGGAAGAGGAGATGAGAGAGGGTAAACTGATCAAGACAGCTGAGGAATGAGGAAGGAGACTCATTGATCCTTCAGAGTAACACCGTACCCAAACCGGCCGCGAGCGTGCGCCATTGGGTGCAAATCGATTTTGTCCCCCCCCCCCACACCAAACGTGATCACGACACGCAGGTTGAAATATCAAAACAAACTCTGAACCAATTATATTCATTTGGGGACATGTCGAAAAGCATTAAACATTTTTGCCAATTTAGCTAGCTAGCTTACAGTTGCTAGCTAATTTGTCCTTTTTAGCTAGCTTGCTGTTGCTAGCCAATTTGTCCTGGGATATAAATGTTGAGTTGTTATTTTAACAGAAATGCACAAGGTCTACTCCAACAATTAATCCACACATAAAATGGTCAACAGAGTCATTTCTAGTCATCTCTCCTGATTCCAGGCTTTTTCTTCTTTGGACTTTATATGGTGATTGGCATCTAACTTTCATAGTTACCACGACTAGCTAGCTAGCTGTGCCACCAGAGAATCTGGGTTCGAGCCCAGGCACTGTCGCGACCAGGAGGTCCATGGGGCGACGCACAATTGGCCTAGCGTCGTCCGGGTTAGGGAGGGCTTGGCCGGTATGGATATCCTTGTCTCATTGCGCACTAGCGACTCCTGTGGCGGGCCGGACGCAGTGCGCACTGGCCAGGTCACTAGGTGACTGACACATTGGTGCGGCTGGCTTCCGGGTTGGATGCGTGCTGTGTTAAGAAGCAGTGCGGCTTGGTTGGGTTGTGTTTCAGAGGACGCATGGCTCTTGACCTTTGTCTCTCCCAAGCCCGTACGGGAGTTGTAGCGATGAGACAAGATAGTAACTACTAACAATTGGATACTACAAAAAAAGGGGGTATTTTTATTTATTTTTAATAAAAATAAAAAAAAACATGGTGCTGATCAATGCCGTTCGAGATTCTCGTTCGAGATTCTGCGCAGATTATTATAGCAATTGTGAAGATCTCCACAGATCTGTGACTTTTGCATGTTATCTTGGAGAACAGTTTCTCTGATTACATAAGGCATTTATAGTTACAGTAACGTGTGTTACACATTTTAAAGGGGAATAAATACTGTTACGTTAGTTTGTAAGATAGCCTTAACTCTATTTTCCGTTGTACAAAAATAATATTGAATTGTGTTTGGTTGACAAAGGAGATGTACAGGTAACTGCCAAAATAAGGAAACACCAACATAAAGTGTCTTAATAAAGCATTGGGCCACCACGAGTCAGAACAGCTTCAATGCACCTCGGCATAGATTCTAGTGTCTGGAACTATATTGCAGGTATGCGACACCATTCTTCCACGAGAAATTCCATCATTTAGTGTTTTGTTGATAGTGGTGGGAAATGCTGTATGAAGGATCGCTGAAGAATCTCCCACAAGTGTTCAGTTGGGTTAAGATCTAGTGACTGAGATGTATGGTTTACATAGTTTTCATATTCATCAAACCATTCAGTGACCACTCGTACCCTGCGGATGGGGGCATTGTTATTCTATGGGGGCATAGCCATGGTAGACAAATTAATGGCCAAAATAATGGTTTGCCCAGCATTTTTATACATTACCCTAAGCATGATAGGATGTTAATTGTTTAACTCAGGAACCACACCTGTGTGGAACCACCTGCATTCAATATACTTACAAGTGTTTCCATTATTTTGGTAGTTACCCGTATCTACTGCTTGGGTAGTTCCGTCTGAGCCACTGACTTAATCCTATTCTTTAACTTACATTTTTGGTTGAGATGGAGAAGTGAATTTTCTTAACGTGTCAACAAGTTAATAGGCTATTTACTGTATTGCAAAAGTGATATTGAATTGTGTTTGGTTGTCAATGCAACCAAATATCAACAATTGAAGGAGATGTGTCTTCTGCTTGGGTAGTTCCATAAGTGCCACTGAGTCTGGCTTTAATTCCAGTTTGTCTTGAAATTAACAATTTATATGTTGGATTCATGTCTCCATTTCAGCCAAAAATCTAAATGAAAGATTAGGACTAAATCAAATCAAAGCCCTGTTAAACCTACCCTTTGGAATGACTTTGATAGTGAATCTAAGTGGAGATTTCTCAGTAATCTGTTTTATGATAGCACATTGGTAATAATCAGAAACAAATATCAAAACTAATCGGACTTGCCGTGGTTAAAACGCTTGATGTGAGACGCCAAAAGCATAGATGGAGCTAGATCAACTCTCCAGTACAAGGTGCTGCCCAGCCTATAGTTTTTTTCTGATAAAGGATATTTCCATGAAGATCTGATGTTGTTTCAAACAGGGTTGGGAAGTAACGGATTACAAAAAAAACTGTAACTGTAATCCGTTACTTTACCAGTAAAAATATTGTAATCCGATTACAGACACTTTTAAAAAACTTGATAATTACTTAGAGGACTACTTTAAAAAGACATATAATTTAGAAAGGAAAAATAAATCTTTAATATTTCCCTGTTCTCTCAATGACTTTCAAATCAGCGTTGAAAAAAGGCGCAAATTGAAGTTTGTTCCACCTGAGCGAGTCTGACCACAGTTCAGAGGGGACTATGATGACACACCAAATGTGTTTGAGGATCGCGGGAAAAGAGCAGGAATACGCTTTTATAGACTACAGTCCAAGATATGTCTTCTACAGGTGCGACTGCTGTCGGCATCCAAAGATTATCCAACTTGAATAAACACATGGAGATAAGGATGACAGCAGTGGTGTAGTCTACGGTAATACAGATATCACTAATTATTCACATCTACATAGCGCATTGACGTGAATCACACTGCTGATCTCTTTAGCTATTCGCGCATTACGGATTGTGATTGTTGTGGACGGCTGTTCATAAATCTAAATGTGTATTTGAACCCAATAATGGTTGAATTCAAGAAGTTTACGCTGCCTATCAATCATTGTTTTTGAAACCAGTGGACAGCCAGCGAAGAATGTGCTCTTGCAACAGCTGCATAGTACGCATCCCAGCCTACGGAATAAAAGTGGGTCTTTTATTGCTCAATTTAATTCATGCTGATGAATTATCCATAGCCCTAATGGACACCTGCTCAAACTCGCACACTTGCCTCTTGAGCTTAGTTCAACAGTCACACTCCATGAGAGCCCAAGCTTTTTTTTCTCCAATGATTGGAAACATTGTAAATGTAAACAAACACTGTATAGCCTCATAACATGGTTAAAACAATAATTGTGATATCATGGATGGTCAGTCCTTGCATCCATAGTTCTGTCTATTAATTTGAGAGTGTTTTAATTTCTCCAGGCCCATCCCTCAGCTTTTACCAAAACAGAAGAGGGGTGGCCATTTTGTTATTCTTTCATCTTTGGATTTGCCCTTTAAACAGCTTCATATTATCAAGATATCAATGTGTCACAAACAAAAAGGTAATCTATATGCCTATAGCAAATGCAGCATATGGCATTCATGTTTCACATGAAAATATAACTTTTCAGTAGTGCTCAAATCATGCCATTCCGTGAGAGCAGCATTTATTTTTCTATTCGAATCAATGTGCCCAATCAGTCCTCCATGACAACAAAGTCATAAACAACAGAATAGGGCTAGCTAACAAGTCTTTCGTTTTTTCAGGTCATGCTCAGGTAAAACAATTTGTCTAATCTATACTTCCATATTTTCAAGTCCTATTCTTGAAGATCAAGGGGTATAACATTTATTGGAATGACTGGAATTCTGATATATCTTTACATTAAAAACCTAAGTCTAATTTAATCGTATGATTATATGTAATAGAAAGCGATGGGTTAGAAGAAGCCAGCGTAACCAACCCATAGAGTAAAATGTAACATCCATATCTGGCCATCTATGTAAACTTTAACATTGATTTATCCAGCAATAGATCTCTTTCAATTGGTAACATACATTTTCGTCTTCTTCTAATTCCTCTTAAGGGGAAAGTAATCCAAAAGTAACTGAATGTAATCAGATTACGTTTCTGAGTTTGGGTAATCCAAAAATTACATTACTGATTACGATTTTGGACAGGTAAGTAGTAACTGTAACATAATACATTTAGAAAGTAACCTACCCAACCCTGGTTTCAAAGGTACAAATTCAACATGTTTTATACAAGGACTGTCTGTGTTGAAAATGGGTTACCATGATGACATATTCCTGTTGTTGAAATTTCACCCTCAAAATACTTATTTCAAATCCAATGTATTTTCCACGTAGATTCCACATCACAATACATTGACAAATTACGTTGAAACAACGTTGATTTAACCAGTACGCCCAGTGGGAAGAGTCCTCATTCATCTAGTCCCCACTACTGGACCCCACTCTACACCACATAGCCAGCCGAACACAATACAGGAAAGCTTACGTGTGCTCCCAGTTCAAGGTCAGTGGCAGCTGAGCAGTCAGGCTTGGTGTTTACGCTCCTAGATGAAGGGCTCTGCGCCACCTGCTTTGAGACTCTCTGAATGGTGCCAGACCAATGCATGATTTCATGGTGACAAAGTCAGTCTAATCCACATTCCTGTCTATGCAGAGAGCACACAACACACAATGGTAATCCACCTTTATGTTGGATTCCACACAAATCTAAAATATTCCACTAATTCATAAGTAGTCTCATCATGTGGTGGTATGTTACATGGAATCAGATTACTAATTGAAAATAAGTGAGGATGATTCTCCTAAGAATTGTTAAAGCCTCCAACCTTTGAGAGGAGATTTGACTAGAGAGGCAGGGAATATGGGCAGACATTCAGGGAGTAACAAAGAGGATGAGGAACTGAGACGAAGTCATTGCTGATAGAAGTATGTGTGGTCTCCAGGGGTGCCACTTTGGTTTTAGAAGTGGGGGGACATAACCTGGCATGGGCTCTGGGGGTCCTCCCTCAAAATTGTTGGGCATCTGCAGCTCATTTCCTGCATTTCTACACAATCTAATATGACCCCTTTCTGGTAATTTTGGGGTCACTTTTATTGTAAATAAGAATAGAATATTTAAATGGCCTATATTTAAATGAACACCCGCCACCTCCAAAATATGGGTAGATTTTGGCATTGGTGGGTAAGACGTCTATTCCACTAGCCACGTTGGCAGGAGGTCAGGCCTCCACAGTGCAGACATTTCACTCGCATTTGTGAATAAAAGTTTGATCATATTTATAGTAAAATAAATGCTGCAGTAGCTGCTTCAAAGTATTTCTACCGTTTTGTTTCAAAGCTGGTAAATTAATCACACAAAGTCAAAGTACGACGAATCATAAAATACATAAAAGTTGGTCTAATTTACTTGAAACTAAAGTCTACTGAAGTGAAACTTTGTCCTTGTGTTTCTTGGCTATTTACATTGTTTATTCACTAGCTAGGTTGTTTTTCTATGTTTGAGTTTCAACTACTAGGGAAGAGAAGACAACGCAGCTACTAGTCAGGCTCTCAATCTCACAGGCACAAACATGACTCCAGTCACGTTACCATGGTAACCTTCCACCCTTAACCTTTCATACGTGAGTTTCAAATATCTCTAACCGTCACCCCAGCGTGAGTTGTTTTATGCGAGTGTTGTCAGAATGTACTGTTCCAAAATGTGATTGCTACGCAACAGGACAGTTAACATGTGCTGCCTGCTAATTATCTGTAGGCAATGTTTCAACTTATCAATTTCAAATTATTTTCTAACAAGTTGTATTTCCTAACAACAGTTTGAATTGAGGTGTGTTCCACCTCCTCATTAATTCACATAGAAGTAGCCCATTTCAGTGTTGCAGACAATTTATGTTTGAGGCTTTACTGAGCCAGACAAACTCCCCTCTTCGAACATCAAGTATGTAGAGATTTGTCTTGCACTGTCACGCCCTGGCCATAGAGAGGCTTTTATTCTCTATTTTGGTTAGGCCAGGGTGTGACTAGGGTGGGCATTCTAGTTTCTTTATTTCTATGTTTTCTGTTTCTGTGTGTTTGGCCGGGTGTGGTTCTCAATCAGAGGCAGCTGTCTTTCGTTGTCTCTGATTGAGAATCATACTTAGGCAGCTTTTTCCCACCTTTGTTTTGTGGGTAGTTGTTTTCTGTTTGCACCAGACAGAACTATTTCGTTTTGTTCCAGTTTGACTAAATAATCATGAACATGTGCCACGCTGTGCTTTGGTCCTCTTCTTCAGACGAGCATTACAGAACTACCCACCACCAAAGGACCAAGCAGCGTGGTAAGGAGGACTGGACATGGGAGGACATCCTGAACGGCAAAGGATCCTACACGTGGGAGGAGATCCTGGCCGGAAAAGACCGCCTGCCATGGGAGTAGGTCGAAGCAGCCAGGAAGGCGGAGGCAGCTAGGAAAAGGGCCAAGGATTACATGGGGACAAGGCTGGCACTAAAGACCAGGAGGCCACTCCAAAAATTATGTTGGGGGGCACACAGGGAGATTGGCTGAGCCAGGTTGTAGACCTGAGCCAACTCCCTGTGCTTACTGTGGCGGGCGTCGTAATGGTCAGGCACTGTGTTATGCGGTGGAGCGCACAGTGTCTCCAGTACGCGTTCTTAGCCCGGTGCGCTACATCCCAGCTCCCCGCATCTGCCTGGCTAGGGTGAGAATCCAGCCAGAACGGATTGTGCCAGCCCTGCTCTCCAGACCACCAGTACGTCTCTACAGCCCAGGATATCCTGTGCCAGCTCTGCGAACTGTGTCTCCAGTGCGTCTGCACAGCACAGTGCGTCCTGCGCCCCGCACATGCCGGGCCAAAGTCACCATCAAGCCAGGACGGGTTGTGCAGGTTCTTAGCTCAAGACCTCCAGTGCGCCTCCACGGCCCAGTGTATCCGGTGCCTCTGCCAAGGACAGGGCCTCCTGTATGTCTCCCCAGCCTGTTGAGCCCTGTGGCAGCTCCACGTACCAGACTGCCCATACGTCTCCTCCTTCCAGTGATAATCCATGGCACAAAGCCTCCAGTGAGGATCCATGGCAAAAAGCTTCCAGTGAGGATCCATGGCAAGAAGCCTCCAGTGAGGATCCATGGCAGGAAGCCTCCAGTGAGGATCCATGGCAGGAAGCCTCCAGTGAGGATCCATGGCAAGAAGCCTCCAGTGAGGATCCATGGCAAGAAGCCTCCAGTGAGGATCCATGGCAAGAAGCCTCCAGTGAGGATCCATGGCACGAAGCCTCCAGTGAGGATCCATGGCACGAAGCCTCCAGTGATGATCCATGGCACGAAGCCTCCAGTGATGATCCATGGCACGAAGCCTCCAGTGATGATCCATGACAAAAAGCCTCCAGTGATGATCCATGGCACGAAGCCTCCAGTGATGATCCATGGCACGAAGCCTCCAGTGATGATCCATGACAAAAAGCCTCCAGTGATGATCCATGGCACGAAGCCTCCAATGATGATCCATGGCACGAAGCCTCCAGTGATGATCCATGACACGAAGCCTCCAGTGATGATCCATGGCACAAAGCCTCCAGTGATGATCCATGGCACGAAGCCTCCAGTGATGATCCATGGCACGAAGCCTCCAGTGATGATCCATGGCACGAAGCCTCCAGTGATGATCCATGGCACGAAGCCTCCAGTGATGATCCATGGCACAAAGCCTCCAGTGATGATCCATGACAAAAAGCCTCCAGTGATGATCCATGGCACGAAGCCTCCAGTGATGATCCATGACAAAAAGCCTCCAGTGATGATCCATGGCACGAAGCCTCCAGTGAGTAGTCATGGCACGAAGCCTCCAACGACGGCCTCCAATACTTTTTTGAAGGTTGTACTAATCATAATGAGCTAATGCTAAGATAGCACCATACATAGCTGGCATATATGTTTGTTGACATTACACAAAGCATTCTGGGTGTCACGTACAGTTGAGGTCGGAAGTACTACATACACCTTAGCCAAATACATTTAAACCCAGTTTTTCACAATTCCTGACATTTGATCCTAGAAAAAATCTTAGGTCAGTTTGGATCACCAATTTATTTTAAGAATGTGAAATGTCAGAATAATAGTAGAGAATTATTTCTTTCAGCTTTAATTTCTTTCATCACATTCCCAGTGGGTCAGAAGTTTACATGCTCTCAATTACTATTTGGTAGCATTGCCTTTAAACTGTTTAACTTGGGTCAAACGTTTTGTGTAGCTTCCCACAATACGTTGGGTGAATTTTGGCCCATACCTCCTGACAGAGCTGGTGTAACTGAGTCAGGTTCGTAGGCCTCCTTGCTCGCACATTTTTTCAGTTCTGCCCACATATTTTCTATAGGATTGAGGTCAGGGTTTTGATGGCCACTCCAATACCTTGATTTTGATGTCCTTAAGCCATTTTTCCACAACTTTGGAAGTATTCTTGGGGTCATTGTCCATTTGGAAGACCCATTTGCAACCAAGCTTTAACTTCCTGACTGATGTCTTGCGATGTTGCTTCAATATATCCACATAATTTTCCTGCCTCATGACGCCATCTATTTTGTGAAGTGCACCAGTCCCTCCTCAATGGTCATTATGGCCAAACAGTTCTATTTTTGTTTCATCAGACAAGAGGACATTTCTCCAAAACGTGCGATCTTTGTCCCCATGTGCAGTTGCAAACCGTAATCTGGCTTTTTTTATGGCAGTTTTGGAGCAGTGGCTTCTTCCTTGCTGAGCAGCCTTTCAGGTTATGTGGATATAGGATTTGCTTTAGTGTGGCTATAGATAATTTTGTACCTGTTTCCTCCAGCATCTTCACAAGGTCCTTTGCTGTTGTTCTGGGATTGATTTGCACTTTTCGCACCAAAGTATGTTCATCTCTAGGAGACACAACGCATCTCTTTCCTGAGTGGTAAGACGGCTGCGTGGTCCCATGGTGTTTATACTTGCGTACTATTGTTTTTACAGATGAACGTGGTACCTTCAGGCGTTTGAAAATTGCTCCCGAGGATGAACCAGACTTGTGGAGGTCTACAATGTTTTTTCTGAGATCTTGGCTGATTTCTTTTTTTCCTATGATGTCAAGCAACGAGGCACTGAGTTTGAAGGTAGGCCTTGAAATACATCCACATGTACACCTCCAATTGACTAAAATTATGTCAATTAGCCTATCAGAAGCTTCTAAAGCCATGACATCATTTTCTGGAATTTTCCAAGATGTTTAAAGGCACAGTCAACTTAGTATACAGTGCCTTGCGAAAGTATTCGCCCCCCTTGAACTTTGCGACCTTTTGCCACATTTCAGGCTTCAAACATAAAGATATAAAACTGTATTTTTTGTGAAGAATCAACAACAAGTGGGACACAATCATGAAGTGGAACGACATTTATTGGATATTTCAAACTTTTTTAACAAATCAAAAACTGAAAAATTGGGTGTGCAAAATTATTCAGCCCCTTTACTTTCAGTGCAGCAAACTCTCTCCAGAAGTTCAGTGAGGATCTCTGAATGATCCAATGTTGACCTAAATGACTAATGATGATAAATACAATCCACCTGTGTGTAATCAAGTCTCCGTATAAATGCACCTGCACTGTGATAGTCTCAGAGGTCCGTTAAAAGCGCAGAGAGCATCATGAAGAACAAGGAACACACCAGGCAGGTCCGAGATACTATTGTGAAGAAGTTTAAAGCCGGATTTGGATACAAAAAGATTTCCCAAGCTTTAAACATCCCAAGGAGCACTGTGCAAGCGATAATATTGAAATGGAAGGAGTATCAGACCACTGCAAATCTACCAAGACCTGGCCGTCCCTCTAAACTTTCAGCTCATACAAGGAGAAGACTGATCAGAGATGCAGCCAAGAGGCCCATGATCACTCTGGATGAACTGCAGAGATCTACAACTGAGGTGGGAGACTCTGTCCATAGGACAACAATCAGTCGTATATTGCACAAATCTGGCCTTTATGGAAGAGTGGCAAGAAGAAAGCCATTTCTTAAACATATCCATAAAAAGTGTTGTTTAAAGTTTGCCACAAGCCACCTGGGAGACACACCAAACATGTGGAAGAAGGTGCTCTGGTCAGATGAAACCAAAATTGAACTTTTTGGCAACAATGCAAAACGTTATGTTTGGCATAAAAGCAACACAGCTCATCACCCTGAACACACCATCCCCACTGTCAAACATGGTGGTGGCAGCATCATGGTTTGGGCCTGCTTTTCTTCAGCAGGGACAGGGAAGATGGTTAAAATTGATGGGAAGATGGATGGAGCCAAATACAGGACCATTCTGGAAGAAAACCTGATGGAGTCTGCAAAAGACCTGAGACTGGGACGGAGATTTGTCTTCCAACAAGACAATGATCCAAAACATAAACACAAAATCTACAATGGAATGGTTCAAAAATAAACATATCCAGGTGTTAGAATGGCCAAGTCAAAGTCCAGACCTGAATCCAATCGAGAATCTGTGGAAAGAACTGAAAACTGCTGTTCACAAATGCTCTCCATCCAACCTCACTGAGCTCGAGCTGTTTTGCAAGGAGGAATGGGAAAAAATTTCAGTCTCTCGATGTGCAAAACTGATAGAGACATACCCCAAGCGACTTACAGCTGTAATCGCAGCAAAAGGTGGCGCTACAAAGTATTAACTTAAGGGGGCTGAATAATTTTGCACGCCCAATTTTTCAATTTTTGATTTGTTAAAAAGTTTTAAATATCCAATAAATGTCGTTCCACTTCATGATTGTGTCCCACTTGTTGTTGATTCTTCACAAAAAAATACAGTTTTATATCTTTATGTTTGAAGCCTGAAATGTGGCAAAAGGTCGCAAAGTTCAAGGGGGCCGAATACTTTCGCAAGGCACTGTATGTAAACTTCTGACCCACTGGAATTGTGATTCAGTGAAATAATAAGCTATATGCAATTGTTGGAAAAATTATTAAAACGCATGTTAAAAATTGATTTGCATTTTAATGAGGGGAAATAAGTATTTGACCCCTCTGCAAAACACGACTTAGTACTTTGTGGCAAAACCCTTGTTGGCAATAGCTCAAATGCTGACTGTTGCGTCAATCGAAACTGGACATTATAAATAAGCGTTCTAATCAAACCGGTTTGAGCATTAGCTGCAGGGACCACTGTAAAATGATTACACCCTTTTGTTGGTACATGTGTAAAGGTGCAGGTGAATATTTGTCTCTTCTGTGACATTTTGGTGAAATGAAATTAAACAATATACCATATTATATCTTACTAGTAATACATTACTAATCTTGGGGGTATGATATTTGTGCGTCTAACTTTCTCACTCATATTATTAGAAACATATTCTATTCTTATTTACAATAAAAGTGACTCAAATGATCCGATACGTTATTTTCCATTAATTTCTATTGGGCACAAAATAATATGAAATGCAGCCAACAAATTTTTAGAGTCACAAACATGATGTAGTACATTTTTGTCATTTAACAGACGCTCTTATCCAGAGCGACTTACAGAAGTGATGGCATACATTTTCTGTACTTTTTCGTACTGGTCCCCAGTGGGAATCAACCCACAACCCTGGCTTTGCAAGTGCCATGCACTGCCAACTGAGCCACACGGGACTATGTAGTCATTGCATGCTATGAATGTGGGACCAAATACTTAACTTTTTACTGCTTTAATACACTTACACGTGAGTTTGTCCAAATACTTTTGTCTGCCTAATACAGGGGGACTATGTACAGAAATTCTGTCATTTCAAAACATTTCACCCGATACAGATGAAAATACCCTCAACTGAAAGTTGACAGTCTGCACTTTAACTTCCTAGTCATTGTTTGATTTCAAGTATAGATCCAAAAGAAGAAAAAATGCTTCACTGTCCCAATAATTATGGAGTGCACTGTAATTCATATCATAGGCCTAATAGTACTGTATAGCTCTTTTTATTGCACACGATATAGCTGGATCTAGTGATACATATTTTAATATTTCTGCCATCCATTGTGGGAGGATAACCAACCTTCCGATTAACGGAGATGCATTTCTTAGCCAATTTTAAATGCTAAGTTACACTGATAACAGTCTCCAAGCAAACAAAAACGGGGAGAATGGAGAATCTGTAGACATGCTGTCACACCCTGACCATAGTTTGCTTTGTATGTTTCTATGTTTTGTTTGGTCAGGGTGTGATCTGAGTGGGCATTCTATGTTGTGTGTCTAGGTTGTCTGTTTCTGTGTTTGGCCTGATATGGTTCTCAGAGGCAGGTGTTAGTCATTGTCTCTGATTGGGAACCATATTTAGGTAGCCTGTTTGGTGTTGGGTTTTGTGGGTGATTGTTCGTGTCTCTGTGTTTGCACCAGATAGGGCTATTTTGTTTTTTTTCACATTTCTTGTTTTGTTAGTCTATTCATGTATAGTTTCTTTATTAAAGAACCATGAATAATAACCACGCTGCGTTTTGGTCCGCCTCTCCTTCGACTCAAGAAAACCGTTACACATGCTGAGATAAAAGAACATGCAGTACTCTTTACCAGAATTCAGCCAGCCTTCAGAAGAGCATAACATATCGAAATATGTCCCCTTTTGTGTTTTACACCTACAGCAGAGGAACTACATTTCTGATTTAGTTTACAACAGTTTATTAATCGAACAGGGGCAGGCCGAAGACCGGTCCAGGGCAGGCAGAGGTCCACAAAGGTGGGGCAAAGGTACAGGGCTGCAGGCAGGCTCAGGGCAGGCAGAAAGGTCAACACCAGGAAAACTAGGAAACAGGAACAATCGAGAGACAGTAGCAGAGGGAAAAGTGCTAGTAGGCTTGACGAAACAAAACGAACTGGCAACAGACAAACAGAGAACACTGGTATAAATACACAGGGGATAATGGGGAAGCTGGGTGACACCTGGAGGAGGGTGGAGACAATCACAAAGACAGGTGAAACAGATCAGGGTGTGACAATATAGTATGTGGTATGGATGGTCTTAAACTGCAGTAATTTATGTCTGAGATGATATGAACATGACTGGACATTCAAACATATCTCTATCCATTCATCATCAATAATAGTGTCTCCCAGGTCTTTACATTTTTGTTTTATGTATTTTGTGTTATTGGCAAAAGCCTATCAACTAATTTGGAAATCAACAGTAGAGGTTTGTCAGACTGCCTTAAAATAGTTTTTATCTTTGAAGCTATAGACATCCTCTCAATGCTTGGTGTGAGTGGATGATTATAGAGCAAATGATCCTGCAAACCCTCTGTGAAAAATATCCTGACTTGTTTGACAAACGGTGCAGACTTTAGGCTGCGACAATGTAGTCTCAAACATACAGTATGTTTATAACATTTAACCCTTTTAATATTGTGTGGTAATCTGTTGTGCTAGATTTCTGAGTGATTTTGTTGAATAGTTTGTGTTCCTATGCGTTTTGTGCATATGACTAACTCCATCTGATTTGTGAAGGTGGGTGTGTGATGAGTTTTGTCCCACCCCTCTGCTAGCCAGAGGCTGGCTGGTTGGGTGGCTTTTTTTGATAGGCTACACAGGATGGTCTAGGTAATTGATAGAAAAATCCACACAGCAAAGATGATTCGATTTCAGAATGTAACTTTTAATGACTCAAGCTATTGCTATTACTTATTACTCTAGCACTTTAGCGAAATACTGACAATATGGAATGCTGATTCCTTGGATAATCAATCAAATGTATTTATAAAGTCCTTCTTACATTAGCTAATGTCACAAAGTGCTGTACAGAAACCCAGCCTAAAACCCCAAACAGCAAGCAATGCAGGTGTAGAAGCACGGTGGCTAGGAAAAACTCCATAGAAAGGCCAGACCCTAGGAAGAAACCTAGAGAGGAACCAGGCTATGAGGGGTGGCCAGTCCTCTTCTGGCTGTGCCAGGTGGAGATTATAACAGAACATGGCCAAGATGTTCAAATGTTCATAGATGACCAGCAGGGTCAAATAATAATAATCACAGTGGTTGTAGAGGGTGCAACAGGTCAGCACCTCAAGAGCAAATGTCTGTTCGCTATTCATAGCCGACCATTCAGAGTATCTCTACTGCTCCTGCTTTCTAGAGAGTTGAAAACAGCAGGTCTGAGACAGGTAGCATGTCTGGTGAACAGGTCAGGGTTCCATAGCCGCAGGCAGAACAGTTGAAACTGGAGCAGCAGCACGGTCAGATGGATTGGGGACAGCAAGGAGTCATCAGGCCAGGTAGTCCTGAGGCATGGTCCTAGGGCTGAGGTCGAGAGAGAGAGAGAGAGAGAGAGAGAGAGAGAGAGAGAGAGAGAGAGAGAGAGAGAACTTAAATTCACACAGGACACCAGATGGACAGGATAAATACTCCAGATATAACAGACTGACCCTAGCCCCCCGACTCATAAACTATTGCTGCATAAATACTGGAGGCTGAGACAGGAGGGGTCTTTGCTTTTTGGCTCGACGCCACTTATGTGGACGATAATTGGGAATCACTTCTGCCTGGCTTGTTTTCCATACCAAACTCAGCTCTCAATGTCAAACAGGGGATTTTAATGGGAGATTATTATTCTCCCCCTTTTGCATCGACTTTGATAGAAGTCCTTGACGAAAGGCAACTCCTTCACTTTGTCCCATATGTAGGCCTATGTTTGTCTATGTTCCATGTATGTTATGTTCTGTCTCTTTTTGTTAACTTTTTTAAAATTATTGGCACATCCACCACTTCGGAGGACAAAAATAACATTGTTTTTTACAGCTTTTTCTTTTTGTTATATTTAAATTCTAAACATAAATGGCACTTTTTTACACAGTAGTTAGATAGAAAAATAAAGTTTGATACACATTACATCTGGATAGATAGTATTTAAACAGATCAGTTATACATTATATATAGTGTTTTCAGTCATAGCTACTATAGATTTATTTTTATTTTTTTAACTTGTTGAAAGTTTCTCTCCTGTCTTGAGAATAACCGAACAATTTGCTCAAGAATTATACTGACAAGCTTATTAACACACAGCTAACATCTTGTTTTAGGTTATGCCAAAACAATTTCAACCCTTGTGAGGTGGCCACATTAAATTACTTTATTGTCATACACAATGGGGGTCTCAGATTGGGTTTACAATCTACTGAATTATTCAAAAAGTAGATGAGCTTTGGATATCACTCCCAAGTTTATTTAGAATTTTGCTATCATCCTCATCTGATAGGTGACTTGCTTAATTGTGTTGCATACGACAGCTCTGTCTCCAGAGACAGAGCAGTGACTTAATTAGTCACATACCACTTAATCCATGTTTAAAGACGCAGTCAAATCTTTACTTCCTGATTGGGTCTAAAGACATTTCAACACATTTACTTTGCAGACCATCTGCCGGTTTAGAAACCACTTCGAAATCACAATTCCTCTTTTGACCTGTCGGCGGGAAAAATATGGAGATAATTTAGCAAACAAATACATTTGTTTTTAAAATTATAATATTGATTGTTTTCTCACAAAACAGATACGTGTCACTACCTTTAGTGTTGTAATGCAGCGGTTTAAAATATTTGTATTACGTTCTGTTTCTATTGATCTAACCTCAAGAATTGATCTCGGGGTGATTTGTTTTTAGAAATTAGTTTTTCATATTTTCAAGTCGATCCTCCTGAGGGGGAAGCTTTTTCAATTTGAACTGTCTCTCTTTCTCAGATAAAAGTACAACTTAACACTTCTGATAGTGTAACTTTAATTATGGATTCCATTACATTTTTATATCCATCTGATTTATACTTGAACTGATGCAATCTCTCTGCACTTAATAAATAATTAAATTCTTGAGCTTGGTTGAAGGAATGTGGACCTAGGGACATTTGCATATCCAAAGCGCATCGTCAACGCTCACCCGGAAGACAGTCCTGATGCCATGGGCCCAAGGACTAGGGGTTGGGTTCCATAAACTGGACTGAAGACTCGAGAATGAACTCATGTGGTGCGCGTCGTTTCTTCCTGTATTGGTATTGGACACTGCCTGTTCATGTACGTTATGTACAGCTTCTGTCCAGGGGGGATTTGTAAAGTCGTGGCCAAAAGTTTTGAGAATGACACAGATATTAATTTCACAAAGTTCGCTGCCTCAATGTCTTTAGATATTTTTGTCAGATGTTACTATGGAATACTGGAGTATAATTACAAGCATTTCATAAGTGTCAGTCTTTCATTGACAATTACATGAAGTTGATGCAAAGAGTAAGTATTTGCAGTGTTGACCCTTCTTTTTCAAGACCTCTGCAATCCACTCTGGCATGCTGTCAATTAACTTCTGGGCCACATCCTGACTGATGGCAGACCATTTTTGCATAATCAATGCTTGGACTTTGTCAGAATTTGTGGTTTTCTGTTTGTCCACCGCCTCTGGGAATAACTTTGACGCCATCTATATGGTTGCATGATCTCTGTGCTTATTTGTAATTGTTCAGAGTGGCAACACTGTATTCAATTGACCCATTAGGAATGGTGTCTTATCTCTATTGCTCCCAGGCCACCCCCTCAGGTCACCACACGTAGATGTAACCCCCTTCCTGTAGGATGTTCGCTGGTTCAATCTGATATCTTATTTTTATTACCTTTGGTTTGGTCTGGGTATTGGTCAACCATTGATTTGAAATACAAAAAAATCTGATCCGTCATTTATTATTAAACACACTCCCTGTACTTGCTTCCCGATTCTTAGCGTACACGTTACAATAAGGTTGTATGGAAATGTTAATTTTTGTGAGCTACCCAGGCCCAAGGACTGAGTAGGTCGGTTTAGTTCATGCTTTTGTGATAGAATTAAAAGTGCCTTAATAATAACTAAATAATACAGAATCATAATGTGTACCAGAAAGAAACATGAATAGCATACATCTACAGTGCCTTGCGAAAGTATTCGGCCCCCTTGAACTTTGCAACCTTTTGCCACATTTCAGGCTTCAAACATAAAGATATAAAACTGTATTTTTTGTGAAGAATCAACAACAAGTGGGACACAATCATGAAGTGGAACGACATTTATTGGATATTTCAAACTTTTTTAACAAATCAAAAACTGAAAAATTGGGCGTGCAAAATTATTCAGCCCCCTTAAGTTAATACTTTGTAGCGCCACCTTTTGCTGCGATTACAGCTGTAAGTCGCTTGGGGTATGTCTCTATCAGTTTTGCACATCGAGAGACTGAAATTTTTTCCCATTCCTCCTTGCAAAACAGCTCGAGCTCAGTGAGGTTGGATGGAGAGCATTTGTGAACAGCAGTTTTCAGTTCTTTCCACAGATTCTCGATTGGATTCAGGTCTGGACTTTGACTTGGCCATTCTAACACCTGGATATGTTTATTTTTGAACCATTCCATTGTAGATTTTGCTTTATGTTTTGGATCATTGTCTTGTTGGAAGACAAATCTCCGTCCCAGTCTCAGGTCTTTTGCAGACTCCATCAGGTTTTCTTCCAGAATGGTCCTTTATTTGGCTCCATCCATCTTCCCATCAATTTTAACCATCTTCCCTGTCCCTGCTGAAGAAAAGCAGGCCCAAACCATGATGCTGCCACCACCATGTTTGACAGTGGGGATGGTGTGTTCAGGGTGATGAGCTGTGTTGCTTTTACGCCAAACATAACGTTTTGCATTGTTGCCAAAAAGTTCCATTTTGGTTTCATCTGACCAGAGCACCTTCTTCCACATGTTTGGTGTGTCTCCCAGGTTGCTTGTGACAAACTTTAAACAACACTTTTTATGGATATCTTTAAGAAATGGCTTTCTTCTTGCCACTCTTCCATAAAGGCCAGATTTGTGCAATATACGACTGATTGTTGTCCTATGGACAGAGTCTCCCACCTCAGCTGTAGATCTCTGCAGTTCATCCAGAGTGATCATGGGCCTCTTGGCTGCATCTCTGATCAGTCTTCTCCTTGTATGAGCTGAAAGTTTAGAGGGACGGCCAGGTCTTGGTAGATTTGCAGTGGTCTGATACTCCTTCCATTTCAATATTATCGCTTGCACAGTGCTCCTTGGGATGTTTAGAGCTTGGGAAATCTTTTTGTATCCAAATCCGGCTTTAAACTTCTTCACAACAGTATCTCGGACCTGCCTGGTGTGTTCCTTGTTATTCATGATGCTCTCTGCGCTTTTAACGGACCTCTGAGACTATCACAGTGCAGGTGCATTTATACGGAGACTTGATTACACAAAGGTGGATTGTATTTATCATCATTAGTCATTTAGGTCAACATTGGATCATTCAGAGATCCTCACTGAACTTCTGGAGAGAGTTTGCTGCACTGAAAGTAAAGGAGCTGAATAATTCTGCACGCCCAATTTTTCAATTTTTGATTTGTTAAAAAAGTTTGAAATATCCAATAAATGTCGTTCCACTTCATGATTGTGTCCCACTTGTTGGTTCTTCACAAAAAAATACAGTTTTATATCTTTATGTTTGAAGCCTGAAATGTGGCAAAAGGTCGCAAAGTTCAAGGGGGCCGAATACTTT
This sequence comes from Oncorhynchus tshawytscha, assembly GCF_018296145.1. Taxonomy (NCBI): domain Eukaryota; kingdom Metazoa; phylum Chordata; class Actinopteri; order Salmoniformes; family Salmonidae; genus Oncorhynchus; species Oncorhynchus tshawytscha. Next base: position 60,666,166 of record NC_056440.1, read on the forward strand.
CGCAAGGCACTGTACATTTTGATTATACGATCTGTGTCCTCTATTGATGTTTTGATCTGAGTTTGATTGGTTATATCTAGACATTCCTATCGGGGCACACAGGCTTCCCAGCTCACTCATTGCAAGTGACTTGAAGATACATCTCCGTGTTTTATTTCTACATATCCCTCTTTCAGGGACATAACATTTTGGAGGCTCAGCTGAGATGAATGCACCTAAGATCGTCTCCACGTGATAGAAAGACCCTCAACTGACATTAATCTTCAAAACCAACTCAGGCAGACGACGGAGTGTGACAGATGGCTAAAGTGGATGTTCGACAGGCACTAGAAAAGGAGTGTGTGCAATCTGAGGTCAGAGTGAACATTAAGGAGGTAGCAAGGTCCATTCAGTAAAAGAGAACCTCAATTAAAAGTGTTAAAATGGAACCAGCATTAGAGGATATGCAAATAGAAGTGACAGGAGCATTGTATAAACTGAAGTAAGGGACTTTTTCAAATATCAGGACCAAATCAAGAGAATCTAATTGGTAAAATGCGCATGACCCTTGTTTCACATGTTATAAAATCTCTTGAACGGGAAGAAATAAAAGACCTCGAGGATGATGGTGTGTCTGAACTGTTAAACCTTAAAGACATGATAAATGAGATACAGGAGGCTAGTGATGTTCTCAACAGACAAAGCGAATAAAAAGGAAGAACAAAAAACTACAAACAGAGCAATTAAGGCTTTCACTAAAACAAAAGGAGATGCTTGTTAACAAAAATGGAAACGACACTGAAACAAACCAGGCCCCGCCCCCTCCTCAAAACACATTGCAAATGCAGGGTCATGCCACAGAATGGCATGAGGAATTCAAGATTTCCGGTCAAATAGGTGAACCAGGCCAAAAAGACAGACTCAGGTTCTCCAGGCTAGCTCACCAAATTGAAACGGACTGAATAAAGGGATAGAAATAGTGGATGCAGTGGGAAGGAGATATTACACCAGGGCTGCTATTGCGAAGCTATCTGTAAGGGAAGTCAGAGTTGACTCTACCCACAAAGGAGAACACTGCGTTCTCAATACCAAGGGAGGGTGAAACAGAACTGTATAGCCAACTCACATCAGAAGTACAGCGCAGCAAAGAGACCCCACAAAACATCCTAATCCGTTCCTTAGATCTGAGACAGAAAATCCTGTTTGCCTCACAGGAAGCAGAATCTGGTCACGAGTATGACCCAGCTTTGGTCCAGAGCATGTTCATGCATACTGTCCTGACTGGTCTACAAAATGACAACATAATAACGTACATGCCATCATATCTCCTAGACACAAAAACTACAGATGAGCTGCTTCTATAGAAACGGAACACTCTCCTACAATCTAAACTAGATGCCCTCATTCTCACACAAATTATCAAGGAACCTACCAGGTACAACCCCAAATCCGTAAACATAGGCACCCTCATAGATATCATCCTGACCAACGTTCCCTCTAAATACACCTCTGCTGTTTTCAACCAGGATCTCAGAGATGACTGCCTCATTGCCTGCATCCGATATGGGTCCGCGGTCAAACGACCACCCCTCATCACTGTCAAACGCTCCCCAAAACAATTCTGCGAGCAGGAATTTCTAACCGAATTGGCCTGGGTATCCCGGAAGGATATTGACCTCATCCCGTCAGTAGAGGATGCCTGGTTGTTCTTCACAAGTGCCTTCCTCACCATCTTAAATAAGCATGCCCCGTTCAAAAATGTAGAACAGATATAACCCTTGGTTCACTCCAGACTTGACATGCCCTTGACCAGCACAAAACATCCTGTGGCACACTGCACTAGCTTCGAATCGTCCCTGCAATAGGCAACTTTTCAGGGAAGTTAGGAACATATTCATTGTCAGTTAGGAAAGCAAAGGCTAGCTTTTTCAAACAAATTTGCATACTGCAGCACAAATTCCCAAAAGTTTTGGGACACTAAAGTCCGTGGAGAATAAGAGCACCTCCTCTCAGCTGCCCACTGCACTGAGGCTAAGAAACACTGTCACCACCGATAAATCCACAATAATCGAGAATTTCAATTAGCATTTCACTACGGCTGGCCACGCTTTCCACCTGGTTACCCCAACCCCGGCCAACAGATCTGCACCCCCCCGCAGCAACTGGCCCAAGCCCCCCCCGCTTCACCTTCACCCAAATCCAGACAGCTGATGTCTGAAAGAGCTGCAGAATCGGGATCCCTACAAATCAGCCGGGCTAGACAATCTGGACCCTCTCTTCCTAAAATTATCCGCCGCCTTTGTCGCAACCCCTAGTCTGTTCAACCAAAGTCAAGTTAACAAACCATTTTAACTGACCATTTCGAATCCCACCGTACCTTCTCCGCTATGCAATCTGGTTTACGAGCTGGTCATGGATGCACCTCAGCCACGCTCAAGGTCCTAAACGATATCATAACCACCATCGATAAAAAACAATACTGTGCAGCTGTATTTATTGACCTGGCGAAGGCTTTCGACTCTGTCAATCACCACATTCTTATCGGCAGACTCAACAACCTTGGTTTCTTAAATGACTGCCTCGCCTGGTTCACCAACTACGTCTCAGATAGAGTTCAGTGTGTCAAATCGGAGGGCTTGTTGTCCAGGCCTCTGGCAGTCTATAGGGGTGCCACAGGGTTCGGTTCTCGGGCCGACTCTTTTCTCTGTGTACATCAATGATGTCGCTCTTGCTGCAGGTGATTCTCTGATCCACCTCTACGCAGACGACACCATTCTGTATACCTCTGGCCCTTCTTTGGACAGTGTGTTAACTAACCTCCAGACGAGCTTCAATGCCATACAACTCTCCTTCCGTGGCCATTAACTGCTCTTAAATGCATGCTCTTCAACCGATCGCTGCCCGCACCGGCCCGCCCGTCCAGCATCACTACTCTGGATTTTTCTGACTTAGACTATGTAGACAACTACAAATACCTAGGTGTCTGGTTAGGCTGTAAATTATCCTTCCAAACTCACATTAAGCATCTCCAATCCAAAATTAAATCTAGAATAGGCTTCCTATTTCTCATCAAAGCATCCTCACTCATGCTGCCAAACACCCTCATAAAACTGACTATCCTACCGACCCTTGTCATTTATAAAATAGCCTCTACTCAGCAAATTGGATGCAGTCTATCACAGTGCCATCCATTTTGTCACCAAAGCCCCATATACTACCCACCACTGCGACCTGTATGCTCTTTTTGGCTGGCCCTCGCTTCATATTCGTTACTATCCTTTGTGCAAGCACTTCCAAGAGTTAATGAACAGTGAGCGTGGTGAAATTTCGAGAGCGCATCGTCAGTAGTGTACCTTTGGTTCCTAGGGTGTTTCGGCCTTTCACACTATACACCCTCCCCAAAGGCGGCCAGCGACAGGGTGATCAATCCTACGCTTGCGTCCCATTCCCAATTAGTCATAGGAGTTGCCTTGTTGTTGATAGCCAACATCCCATGGGACTATGCATGGCAGGGGCGTCCTCCTCCCTGAGTCAAGCATTGTTGACCGCATACCTCCTGGCCCTCTCACTTCGGGGCCCAGCTGGGGTCTTTCCTCTTCATCCAGAGCCACTGACTGCTGCCTTCTGCCGCCTCCGATACAGCTTTGATTGCCGAACGCTGGCTCTGGCCCTTAATTCCCAGGTCTCTAAGCAGTCTGGTTGTAGATGTTGCCACAAAACCTCTGCAGCCCACCTCCACTGGTCGGACTTCTGTGTTCCAGCCATGATGCCGTGCTTCGGCAGCTAGATCAGCATAGCGCAGATGTTTTCGCTCATAAGCCTCATCTACTGAGTCCTCCCAGGGTACTGTGAGCTCAATGACGAAGACCTTATTGAGTGAACGGGACCAGAGCACCATGTCAGGTCTTAGGGTGGTGGTTGCGATCTCCGGAGGAAACACAAGTTGCCGGCCAATGTCAGCTAGCATTTTCCAGTCGCGGGCCAAGCGCAGCTGGTCTCGCTCTAATGGTGTAGAGCCGCTCTTCGGTGGTTTAGCCCCTTCGCGGACAAAGTTTGTCCGTAAGGAGTGTGATGCTGCTGTGGGTGGTAGGGAGTTGGTGGCAGCTCGCTTGTCCTCCAGGGCGGACGCAAGGTTTTTAAGGACTTGGTTGTGACGCCAAGTGTAGCGTCCTTGGGTGAGGATTGTTTTAAACCCTGTGAGAATGTGCCTGAGGTTGGCTGGCATGGAACAGAGGGCACAGTCCGGATATTCACCATACCATTGGTGAAGATTAACTGGTGTTTGAAGGACGTCATATGTTGCTCTGATGGAAAAGCGCAACCGCCTCGCTTCCATGGCCCACAGATCCTTCCAGCTGATTGTGCTCTTCTCCACACTGTCCCATCGAGTCCACTGTCCCTGTTTGGCAAGAGAGACTGCCTTGGGCCACCTTGCAGCCTCCTCCTAATGGCGTACTTCCTGCACTACCATCTTCCGCCGCTCGGGTGCAGTGGCCTTACTCCAAGCAGCACGGCTAGTTAGCCCAAGGCCTCCTCTCCCTTGCTGAACATGACCCACAATGTCAGCATGTCTGAGGGCTGCTGTTGCCTCCTGGACTGCTTTTCCTGGCCTCCATTTTCGCCCAGTTGCCAAGGTCGGCGCGTTGTTGCTCACCACTGGGTCTCGAGATTCATTCAGTGTCATCTGGAGCCTGGTTTTTGCACACTTGAATTCCTCTGTTAGACTGGTGAGGGGCAGCTTGAGGACACCATCTCCATAGAGGCCTATGGTGGTAAGGCATCGTGGAACTCCGAGCCACTTCTTTAAGTAGCCTGTGACTCCTCTTTCCATCTTCTCCACTGTTGAGATTGGAACCTCATACAGTGCTAAGGGCCACAACACCCGGGGTATTAGACCAAACTGCAGACACCAGGCCTTTAACTTTCCAGGTAGCTGGGTGTTGTCGATGGACTGTAGGCTACTACTGATGTCTTTGCGCAGCTGTTGCACCTGGTCTTTGTCCTTCAGGTTTGCATCATACCACCTTCCAAGGCTTTTTACCGGCTGCTCAGACACTGTTGGGATTTGGTCATCTCCGATGAAGAATTTCAGGTCAGAGTACTCCCTTCACAATCGAGATGCTGCGTGACTTGGATGATTTAATCTTCATACGGGCCCAGCTGATTTTCTGAGTTTTCTGAGTTTTCTGAGCAGTCTCCTGGTGCATGGGACAGTGGTGGTCAATGTTGTAATGTCGTCCATGTAGGCTCTGAGTGGAGGGAGGCGGAAACCAGAGTCGACTCGCTGTCCACCTGCAACCCATTTTGAGGATCTGATGATAACCTCCATTGCCATTGTGAATGCCAACGGAGAAATGGTACATCCCGCCATTATACCTACATTCAGGCACTGCCATGAGGTGGTGAACTCTGAGGTGGTGAAGCAGAACTGCAGATCCTGGAAGTACGACTTCACCAGGTTTGTGATGGTGTCCGGTATGTGGAAAAATCTGAAGGCAGACCACAGGAGTTCATGGGGCACAGAGCCAAATGCATTGGCGAGGTCGAGGAAGACTACATGGAGGTCCCTTTTCTCCACCTTGGCCATTTGGATCTGGTGCCAAATCATGCTGGAATGTTCCAAGCAGCCAGAGAACCCTGATATTCCTGCCTTCTGTACAGATGTATCGACGTATGCATTCCTTTGCAGGTACTCGGCCATCCTCTGGGCAATGACCCTAAAGAAGATTTTACCCTCGACATTCAGTAAGGGGATTGGGTGGAATTGGCTGATGTTCACTGCATCCTTCTCCTTAGGGATCAGAACCCCGCCTGCCCTACGCCACACTTTGGGTATTATCTTCTTCTGCCAAGCTGTTCTCATAAGCCTCCAGAGGAACCTCAGGACGTCTGGTGCGTTCTTATACACTTTGTACGGGACTCCATTTGGCCCCGGGGCTGATGCTGTTCTTGCCCGCCGAACTGTGTCTTCCACCTCTTTCCATGTCGGAGGGCTGGTCTCAATATGACGTTCCGGGGGTTCAATGGGTGGGATATCTGATGGGATGGCCAGATGTTCATGTCGCTTTGAGTCAAAGTTTGTTGTTCTCAGGTGCTCCTCTAGGTCTTTCTTTGTTGTTTTTAGAGCTCCACTTTTTTCCTTTGTGAAGAGACTTTTAAGGAACTTGAAGGGATCTTTATAGAATCGAGTTCTAGTTTGTTCTTTCTTCCTTCTGCGTTTCCGTAGGTTCTCTGCTCTACGGAGGGATGCCAACCGGGTTTTGATGTCAGCCTGAAGTGCCTCTATGCCCTCCTTTTCCACTTCCGAGGCCTTCTTCCACTGTTTCTTAAGCTACCGCCTTTCTTGAACGAGGCGCTTGATTTCTTGTTGCCTCCTGGAAACTGGTGAGGTTGGAACCTTTCTCCCGCCTTTTGCCTCTTCCACTCCAAATCTTTCTGTCCCGTACTCATAGATGATGTCCCCCATCCTCTCCAACTTCTTCTCCACTGTGCCTCGAAGTTTCTCGAGGGTCAAGGTAAGGTCAGTATTCACTGTTTCCCACAACTTCTTGTCACTGGCGCCAGGCCACTTCACATATGGTCTGTGCCCTGGTAGTCTCCTCTCGACTGCAGGTCTGGGAGGCTGGGTGAGTTCCACTCCTGTTGTTGGTTCCACCTCAGTTGTTACTTTGGTGCTTGAGTTTACGTCCTCCATGACAGTGGTACTGATGCACTGCAACCTATGGTTTACGTCCAGTTGCTGTGCTTCATTCGACTGATTTGATCGCTTTCGCAGAAAGTAATCAATGCGAGTTCTCTGTCTCTCTTTACCCAAACACCCCTTCTTCCCCTGGTAGATCCTCAACCCATGGTGTGATGTAACTTTCCTCCAACCACAAACACATCCCTGCATCTGTTTGTGGCCCACTGTTGCAGCAGAACTTGTGACAGTTGCTGTGGTGTTCTCTTGTGCTGTGCTCTCATTACTCGTAGTCGTTTCCAGTCCAGTCGTTACCATGTTGTCAGCCGATGAGTCATCTTCCGCCCCCGCTCTCGCAGACTCTAGGGGTATTCTCGTATGTTGACTTTCTGTAGCTAAAGCGGGTGTTGCCAACATACTGCGAAGCATGGGAAACTACAGAAATGGGAAGCTACCCCATGACTGTCCCAGTGGGGTCTATTCCCTCCGGTCAGCCGTCTCTCCGTGCCGCCACAAGGACTTTCCCCTGTTGTCAGCTGATCTTTCTCAGCAGTCACTGGACAAGTCCAGATATTCAGATTCCAAGAACACAGGATGAGATGTTACTATCCTTTGTGCAAGCACTTCCAAGAGTTAATGAACAGTGAGCGTGGTGAAATTTCGGGAGCGCATCATCAGTAGTGTACCTCATGACCATTCCTTGATCTTAGTCAAACGTTAGATGGAGTTAGATAGCCTATTCAAATGTTTATCTGTATAGTCAAATATCACCACACTCTCTGCTCATACCTAGTCCCACAACTGTTTACCTGAGAGGTGTAGCATTCATAGCCCCAGATAGACACACTACTGATGCTCAGGCTAGAGACATTACTATAAGGCATGACTCTGTGTGGTGATGCACTGACTGGGCTTGTTACCCAGCACAGCTGAACCCTTCCTGTCATGTGACCCTGGGTGGGCTTGTTATATGGATTGATTCCAGGCAATCAATTATTTAACCATGATTAGAGATGCGTGGGAAAATAAGGTTATATAATGGGTACATGAATAAACTTTGCAAATATTGTACACAATCATTCACACCATCATTAAACAGAGAGAGGTAGCGATGGAGAGAGAAATAGTGGGGGAGGAGGGAGAGAGGAAGGGAGACAGGAGGTTTGGGCTTCAGTAATACATGACTGTGCAGTTTTACAACCATTGTGACAGTGACAATGGCCCAGTGAGCAGTGGACTGAATCATCTCTCTCCTGTGTGTCTGTCTGCCTGTTGCTGTGTCTCAGACTGGCCCCGACTGAAGACACGCAGACAGACAAGAAGCATTCTTTATAGTCTGCCTGTCTTTTCTTTTCTCAACCCCGAGGAGAAAAGTACAAGCCCAATCTTCCTCCCCCAATGCATGATGGGATCTTATTTCTATGTCCACTATAGCCACCAAAATCTTACCCCATCCAACCACCTCCCTCGCCACTTTTCAGTCCAGACAAGCTGGCTTTCAGAGAAGGATTATCTTCTAATCTCTTTGTTGAGGGAAACAGGGGAGAAAAGGGAAAAATTAATCTACAAAGCTTGTGAAATGTTCTCTTGTTAACACAGAGAAAAGTAGCCGGTGCAGAAGTAGACAGGACTTTTACAGAATTAGCTTTTTAAAGCAGAGGGAGAGGACTGCAGGCTCCAGGGAAGAGAGAAACAGTTTGATATCTGCGTCTGGGGCTCTTTTTTACTTAGCAATCATCATATGTAAGGCTGTCAGCAGTGTGCAAACACCCAGTGGCTGGGCGCTGTGGGCAAGGACACACACACACACACTCACATGCATACAGTGGGGCAAAAAAGTATTTAGTCAGCCACCAATTGTGCAAGTTCTCCCACTTAAAAAGATGAGAGGCCTGTAATTTTCATCATAGGTACACTTCAACTATGACAGACAAAATGAGAAAAAAAATCCAGAAAATCACATTGTAGGATTTTTAATGAATTTATTTACAAATTATGGTGGAAAATAAGTATTTGGTCAATAGTAAAAGTTTATCTCAATACTTTGTTATATACCCTTTGTTGGCAATGACAGAGGTCAAACGTTTTCTGTAAATCTTCAAGGTTTTCACACACTGTTGCTGGTATTTTGGCCCATTCCTCCATGCAGATATCCTCTAGAGCAGTGATGTTTTGGGGCTGTTTCTGGGCAACACGTACTTTCAACTCCCTCCAAAGATTTTCAATGGGGTTGAGATCTGGAGACTGGCTAGGCCACTCCAGGACCTTGAAATGCTTCTTACGAAGCCACTCCTTCGTTGCCCGGACGGTGTGTTTGGGATCATTGTCATGCTGAAAGACCCAGCCACATTTCATCTTCAATGCCCTTGCTGATGGAAGGAGGTTTTCACTCAAAATCTCACGATATATGGCCCCATTCATTCTTTCCTTTACATGGATCAGTCGTCCTGGTCCCTTTGCAGAAAAACAGCCCCAAAGCAAAGTGTTCTTTGGATGCAACTCAGCATTCTTTGTCCTCCAAACACGACGAGTTGAGTTTTTACCAAAGAGTTCTATTTAGGTTTCATCTGACCATATGACATTCTCCCAATCTTCTTCTGGATCATCCAAATGCTCTCTAGCAAACTTCAGACGGGCCTGGACATGTACTGGCTTAAGCAGGGGGACATGTCACTGCAGGATTTGAGTCACTGCAGGATTTGAGTCCCTGGCGGCGCAGTGTGTTACTGATGGTAGGCTTTGTTACTTTGGTCCCAGCTCTCTGCACGTCATTCACTAGGTCCCCCGTGTGGTTCTGGGATTTTTGCTCACCGTTCTTGTGATCATTTTGACCCCACGGGGTGAGATCTTGCGTGGAGCCCCAGATCGAGGGAGATTATCAGTGGTCTTGTATGTCTTCCATTTCCTAATAATTGCTCCCACAGTTGATTTCTTCAAACCAAGCTGCTTACCTATTGCAGATTCAGTCTTCCCAGCCTGGTGCAGGTCTACAATTTTGTTTCTGGTGTCCTTTGACAGCTCTTTGGTCTTGGCCAAAGTGGACTTTGGAGTGTGACTGTTTGAGGTTGTGGACAGGTGTCTTTTCAAGTTCAAACAGGTGCCATTAATACAGGTAAAGAAGAAGTTACAGGTCTGTGAGAAGAAGTTACAGGTCTGTGAGAGCCAGAAATCTTGCTTGTTTGTAGGTGACCAAATACTTATTTTCCACCATAATTTGCAAATAAATTAATAAAAAATCCTACAATGTGATTTTCTGGATTTTTTTTCTAAATTTGTCTGTCATAGTTGAAGTACCTATGATGAAAATTACAGGCCTCTCTCATCTTTTTAAGTGGGAGAACTTGCACAATTGGTGGCTGACTAAATACTTTTTTACCCCACTGTACGTGCCTGTGAAGGCTCTTCAGAGGAGGAAGGGGTGGACCATCCTACTCAGTGAATTTCATACAAATAAAAATTGTAAAACATTTAATGATTAAACTATTCTAAATATATTCACGTCACCAAATAACTGATTAAAAAACACTGTTTTGCAATCAAGGTCTACAGTAGCCTCAACAGTACTATGGTATAGCCGGAGGACGGCTATTTTTCATCCTCCTCTGGGTACATGTGCCCAGTTCTCACCCCTTCCATAGACTTACACAGTAATTATGACGACTTCCAGAGAACGTCCTCCAACCTATCGGAGCTCTTGCAGTATGAACTGACATGTTGTCCATCCAATCAAAGGATCAGAGAATGAATATACTGAAAGCTAAGCTGCAGCTAGCTAGCATTGCAGTGAATGAAGTGTGTTGAGTAGTTTACTCAAAGAGAGATAGACAGTAGTCCAACAGTTTTTCTTAAAATAATTAGGAGAAGCACCAGAACGAGAGAGTGAGGGCGAGAGATTTTTAGCTGTATTTTTAAAAATTCTTCTTAGTTTAACTTTCACTTAGCTTGTCACACCCTGATATGTTTCACCTGTCTTTGTGCTTGTCTCGTCAAGTCTACCAGCCTTTTCCCCGTACTCCTGTTTTTCTCTAGTCCCTGTTTCTAATTTTCTAAGTTATGACCATTCTGCCTACCCCTGAGCCTGCCTGCTGCTCTGTACCTTGTGACACTGACCTGGATAACTGACCTCTGCCTGCCCCGACCCTGAGCCTGCCTGCCATTCTGAACCTTTCGGACTCTGCTATGGATTATTGACCTCTGCTTGCCCTTGACCTGTCGTTTGTCTGCCCCCTGTTTTTGTAATTTACTTTTATTACCTCGAAATGTCTGCATCTGGGTCTTCTCCTGAGCCGTGATATAGCTAGCTAATGCAGCTCATTTAGCCTACTCAACAACCTGACTCAAACAGAGAGGAATGCTATTTATGTGAGCTAGCTGTCTAAGGCTATCCAACACAGCAACGCTTCCAAGTCAAGGTAAGTTTGGTATTTAATTCATTTATTGCCATTTATTGGATTTTATTAATCAAGTTCCACCGTGGGTAGGAGTATTATTCCTCTCTGGTCCTGGCTGATGCTTTTATCCAGGGTCACTTGCATAACGTCTTATGTAATATCTAACCCAGACAGAATGGAGATGCGGCTCTGCTCCTGAAAGGCATTAAAGTTCTTCTGTCATTCAGCCAGTGAATCAGAGCCACAGCCAGAACACTATATTGTTGCTGCACAAAGTGCACCTGGATTGGAAATCACACAAAGACAACTGACTCCACGCCATCACCATTAGACGACAATGAGGTCTTCTTTTCTGTTCTCATTTGTCTGTTATGGGAGAAAAAAATGCAGATGAGCTGAGAGTGAGACACAATCACTTGTTAGCAGGCACTCTCTCTTTACCTCTTTCATCACCCCCCCCCCCTAATTTAGATTCTGCATATTCATATTCACACCTGGGAGGGAGGGAGTGTGAGGAGAGGGGGAGTAGTGTTTATAGCAGTCCCGTGTAAACACTCTTCAGAACACTGAGTCACATAGCCTAGTTGTCCCTAAACTTTCACTGTGCATCGAGAAGAGGGACACTCCTGGATAATGAACTGCTTACTGTAGGCTCGGGCCGGAAGTGGCCATATAACTCATGAATAATGTGGAACCCTCCAAGCTATAGAACCAATGTCCTGTTCATAGGCTAGTTACGTAATCCGAAATGATTATTTTGCTGCATGGAACATCTCTTACACAGTAGCAGGAACATGTGCCAGACTAGGAAACTATGTATTTGCTCCCATATTAGTTACAGACACTCCTGTAACTCCCCTTCAAATAAGTCAAAGTTGTAGGTGCAGAGGAGTTGGGTTATTGTAGAACTGGTGGTTATGCTCATTATCCTCCAGGCAGACACAGGTAGGCTCCAGTGGAAGGTTTGAAACTGACCTGCAGGAATAGCAGATGAGGAGCAGGAGCTAATGAGAACACTTTCAGGCCTCAGTGTAACCTTGACCTAGAGAGCAGAGTTATCCTGAACATTGTGGAAGTTGTCATTTATGTGTATGCATAGCATAATTTAATAATTTATTGTTTGTCTAGAAAATGTGAAAATGTATCTTGCAAGGCTGCAATGTAAAAGAGTTCTAGATGAGTCGGAGTCTGGATAAGACCATGTTTTAATATTATAAATTTACGGTCCATTGAATGTAAAAGTAATGTGTTCTCTTTTACAATCAATAAATGGCTAACATAAGGATGCTCTCTTAGTCACTGTATGTGCAAATAACTAAGTGCGCATTAACAATACTTTTGATAGCAACTGTTGACAGGCATTCAACTAAACCAATGTTAAACAAAGCTTTATCCCCGTCTCTGTATCGTTGAACAACCTTGCAGCTGACATCGATGCGTATAAACCTCCATTCACTAAATCAGCATTCACAAACCTATATAATGAAACATAAGAAATCACACAATACAACTTCGTTTTTGCCAGGTGGAACAACTGTATAATGATGCTTACAAAAGCAAGTCGCTGTGCAAATTTCCATTCAGATTTACAGCACCGTGTTGAATACCCATCTAAATTGCACACGATACACAGCAATCTATGTGTATATACAGTGAACTGAATTCCAATGTGGACCATGAGCTCACTCATCTGACTGCATCATTCTGTTCACATTTCACAGTATCTGTGTGTCGTGAAGCTTATCATTCTGTGCATGACTCGCTGCGGTTTAGTTGTGTTTTTACTAGTCTTATACAGTGTGTGTTGTGTCGCCAGAGGTCATTATAATGCAGGGCTTGGTCTGGGATCCTAGCTTGTTTATTTGTTCTCCATGGTATTGCATCTCCATGTCAAAGATCACTGTTTTCATGTAATTACACTCCCAGCTCCCATGACACAAGGCCTAGACGCCAACCCCGATTAGAAGCTCCGCGGCTCGCTCTCATTCTGCTGAAATTGCACTCACACTACAATCGATTTATGACATCACCAGATCTTAGCAGTCAGCCAGGAGATGGGGATGGAGGCACTCCAGGACTAATATCAAAGCTGTCCCCTCAGAAAACCTCAGTCACATCTTCTATGCGTTAGGGTAGTTACCTGAACCATGACCCAGAAGGGCTTAGGAGGGGACCTCTGTGTTGTTTTGGGAAGCTGAGTGCCGGCTCTGCCCCACCTTTTCAAGAAAGGGTGAAAAGAGGAGTGAAAAGTAAACCACTCAGCAGCTGCAATAACAACAGCAAGCCCCACTCTGATTAGAATATGAGAGTGAGCACACACTACCTGCACACAAAGAGACAGAGTAGTTGTTGCTGTTACATGTGTGTAAGCGCGTGCTTCCTTGTCCTTAAACAGGCATTGCTCATATGTGATTCTAGTAATAATATGGAAAAATTTATCAAATCAAATGTTATTTGTCACATGCGCCGAATACAACAAGTGTCGACCTTACAGTGAAATGCTTACTTTACAAGCCTTAACCAACAATGCAGTTTTCAGAAAAATACCTACAAAAACAAGAAATAAAGTAACAAATAATTAAAGAGCAGAAGTAAAATTACAATAGCGAGGCTATACACAGGTTACACCGGTACAGGGTCAAATGTGCGTGGGCACAGGTTAGTCGAGGTAATTCGGGTAATAAACTCCCCTTTTCAGGACCCTGTCTTTCAAAGATCATTTGTAAAAATCCAAATAACTACACAAATCTTCATTGTAAAGGGTTTAAACACTTGCTCATGCTTGTTCAATGAACCATAAACAATGCATGAACATGCACCGGTGGAACGGTCGTTAAAACACTAACAGCTTACAGGCGGTAGGTAATTAAGGTCACAGTTCTGAAAACTTAGGACACTAAAGAGGCCTTTCTACTGACTCTGAAAAACACCAAAAGAAATATGCCCAGGGTCCATGCTCATCTGTGTGAACGTGCCTTAGATATGCAGCAAAGAGGCATGAGGACTGCAGATGTGGCCAGTGCAATTGCAATGTCTGTACTGTGACACGCCTAAGACAGCGCTACAGGGAGACAGGACGGACAGCTGATCGTCCTGGCAGTGGCAGACAATGTGTAACAACACCTGCACAGGATCGGTACATACAAACATCACACCTGCGGTACAGGTACAGGATGGCAACAACAACTGCCCGAGTTACACCAGGAACGCACAATCCCTCCATCAGTGCTCAGACTGTCCGCAATAGGCTGAGAGAGGCTGGACTGAGGGCTTGTAGGCCTGTTGTAAGGCAGGTCCTCACCAGACATCACCGGCAACAACATCACCTATGGATACAAACTCACCGTTGCTGGACCAGACAGGACTGGCAAAAAGTGTTCTTCTCTGACGAGACACGGTTTTGTCTCACCAGTGGTGATGGTCGGATTTGCATTCATCGTCGAAGGAATGAGCGTAACACCCATACCTGTACTCTGGAGCAGGATCGATTTGGAGGTGGAGGGTCCGTCATGGTCTGGGGCGGTGTGTCACAGCATCATCGGACTGAGCTTGTTGTCATTACAGGCAATCTCAACGTTGTGCGTTACAGGGAAGACATCCTCCTACCTCATGTGGTACCCTTCCTGCAGGCTCATCCTGACATGACCCCCCAGCATGACAATGCCACAAGCCATACTGCTCGTTCTGTGCGTGATTTCCCGCAAGACATGAATGTCGCTGTTCTGCCATGGCCAGCGAAGATTCCGGATCTCAATCCCATTGAGCACGTCTGGGACCTGTTGGATTGGAGGGTGGGGGCTAAGGACCATTCCCCCCAGAAATGTCCGGGAACTTGCAAGTGCCTTGGCCGAAGATTGGGGTAACATCTCACAGCAAGAACGGGCAAATCTGGTGCAGTCCATGAGGAGGAGAGGCATTGCAGTACTTAATGCAGCTAGTGGCCACACCAGATACTGACTTTTACTTTTGATTTGATCCCCCCTTTGTTCAGGGACACATTTTTCAATTTCTGTTAGTCACATGTCTGTGGAACTTGTTTAGTTAATGTCTCAGTTGTTGAATCTTATGTTCATACAAATATTTACACATGTTAAGTTTGCTGAAAATAAACGCAGTTGACAGTGTGAGGACATTTCTTTTTTTGCTGAATTTATATACATGTGGGTAGAGTTATTAAAGTGACTGTCGCGATCGTCATAATAACACTCGGACCAAAGCGCAGCGTGAAATCGGTTCGACATATTTATTATAAGTGAACCGCACAAAAAACAATAAAGAATAAATGATACGTGAAGCAATGGAGTGCTCACAGGCAACTACACATAAACAAGATCTCACAAAACACAGTGGGGAAATGGCTGCCTAAATATGATCCCCAATCAGAGACAACGATAAACAGCTGCCTCTGATTGGGAACCATACCAGGCCAACATAGTACACGTCCTGCTAATCCATCTGGCCCTTCGGCCTTGTGAATCTCAATTTCTTTAAAGGTCTTACTCACATCGGCTGCGGAGAGCGTGATCACATAGTCATCCGGAACAGCTGGTGCTCTCATGCATGTTCCAGTGTTACTTGCCTCGAAGCGATCATAGAAGTAATTTAGTTCGCCTGGTAGGCTTGTGTCACTGGACAGCTCTCGGCTGTGCTTCCCTTTGTAGTCTGTAATAGTTTGCAAGCCCTGCCACATCCAACAAGTGTCGGAGCCGATGTAGTACGATTCGATCTTAGTCCTGTATTTACGCTTTCCCTGTTTGATGGTTCGTCGGAAGGCATCGCGCGATTTCTTATAAGGTTCTGGGTTAGACTCCCGCTCCTTGAAAGCAGCAACTCTACCCTTTAGCTCAGTGCGGATGTTGCCTGTAATCCATGGCTTCTGCTTGAGGTATGTACGTACAGTCACTGTGGGGACAACGTCATTTATGTACTTATTGATGAAGTCAGTGACTGATGTGATGTACTCAATGCCATGGGAAGAATCCCGAAACATATTCCAGGCTCTGCTAGCAAAACAGTCCTGTAGCTTAGCATCTGGTTCATCTGACCACTTTTTTATTGACCGAGTAACTGGTGCTTCCTGCTTTAATTTTGACTTGTAAGCAGAAATCAAGAGGATAGAATTATGGCGAGATTTACCAAATGGAGGGCGAGGGAGAGCTTTGTAAGCGTCTCTGAATGTGGAGTAAAGGTGCTGATAGAAATGAGGTCAAACAGATTTAAGTTTCCCTGAATTAAAGTCCACTAGCAGCGCCGCCTCTGGATGAGCATTTTCCTGTTTGCTTATGGTGGTACACAGCTCAGTCTAGGTGCCAGCATCGGTCTGTGGTGGTATTTAGACAGCTTTAAAAAATACAGATGAAAACTCTCTAGGTAGATAGTGTGGTATACAGCTTATCATGAGATGCTCTTCCTCAGGCGAGCAAAACCTTGAGACTTTCTTAGATATCGTGCATCAGCTGTTGTTTACAAAAATACATAGACGGCCACCCTTTGTCTTACAAGATGCTGCTGTTCTATCCTGCCGATGCAGTGTCTATCCCGCCAGCTGTATGTTATTCATGTCGTCGTTCAACCACGACTCTATAAACATAAGATATTACAGTTTTTAATGTCCCGTTGGTGGGATATATATGTGCTTTAAGCTCGTCCAATTTATTTTCCACGTTGGCCAGTAGAATGGATGGCAAGGGCAGATTAGCCACTCGCCGGCGGATTCTCACAAGGAATCTCCGCAATATCTTTTCCGTCTCTTTCTCCTGTGAATGACGGAGATGGGGGCCTGTTTTGGTGTCTGTAGTAAATCCCTCTCAACCGACTCATTCACCTCTTAAAGAGAAATTCTTTGTCCAGTTCAAGATGAGTAATCGCTGTTTTGATTTCCAGCAGCTCTTTTTGGTCATAAGAGATGGTAGAAGCAACATTATGTACAAAATAAGTTTAAAAAAAATGTGAATAAACAAACAAATTAGCACGGTTGGTTAACAGCCCATGAAACGTCAGCCATCCTCTCCGGCGCCATTGTTACTATCATGTCTCCTCTCCCCGAGAATATATATTGTAACACACAATGTACAGTATATACAGTATAACTGCACTGTATGTAGGCTATCCTACAGTATATGCAAACAAAACCTCAGGAACAACAACATGCTGTTTCTCATCACACATACACAGTCTAATTGTCTGTTTACCTCTTGTCAGAGCATCAACACGATTTCAACCCTTTCTACTCATCTTGCAATGTTATGTTTGTCGTGAGCTCTCAGTCCCACAATTATTAATGTCATCTGACCTAAAGTTGACATTTTTATGCACTTTGTAAAATCCACGAAATTGACTTAAATGGTTGGTTACGTGATCACTCATTTTGGCAGCCATCTCGATCAGTCAGACCATTGGTTGCAGGCTCTCTATTTTGTGTGTTAACTCATAAACCATACACATTATATTTAGCTGTCTGGTCATGAGACCAGAACTTTACCAATAAAGCCACTAGAAGAAAATCATTGAAAAAACTCCCCCCTCCCCTCTTTCTCTAGTTATATCTTCCACTATCACTCTCTTTAACACTCTCATCTCTATTTCTTTCATCTCTGCCACACACGCTTGGCTATCTCTCTTTCTCATGTCTTTCTCCTCCACTCCGTTTGCCTCCCTGACCCACTCTCTCCATCAGGTCATCGATCTGTTCCTTCTCTTTCAATCCTTCTCTCTCTCCTCCTGCACTCTCTCCTGAGGAAAGGTATCTGCCATCGGCCCCCGCAGACCTTTCCATTTGGGCAAACTGCCAGCCGTACTGAAGCCTCTGTGCTGCTTCCAACCAGGTGGCACACACAGATAAAGAGGAGCTGAGCTTTGATTCTCCTGAAGGCTTCCGCAGCCATATCCAATCTCTAGGTTAATCAAAAGTAGATGCACAACACAAGACAGCTGAGAGAGCTTGATAAACCCATCCTCCACTCCTCTCCTCTCCTCCCTCCTGCTCCACACAGCCCAGACAGACTCAGGCTCTGTGAACCCTATCCAGAGGCACCCACTTACAGACAGACATGGGCCTTAAGATGTACAAGGAAAATAGGTAAAAGTAATGTGGAATAAAGCTATTTTCTCCATCCATCCTCCCGTTTGTCATTTAAATGCAGTCTATCATGTGCAGCATTGTATTGCTTTCAGACACAGTGTATTTGAGGCTGCCGCTGTGTTTCGGATTAATTTGTGTGAAGGTTTTTAAGCAGCCCTGCCGCTTCAAAGTTGAGCTAAATTGGCTCTATATCAAAAACATGATATTTCAATTCACAGTCAAGTTTGAAAACTCTCGAGAGAAACGTATTGCCGGACGTGTTATATGTGTTCCACGGTCTGTTGCTTCCTGTTACTTGTAGAGCATAAAACCAAGTTCAGTTTCAGAATTAAGGCATCAAATATGTTTCTTGCTACAATCATGAAGACGTCGCTACCTTTGGGGATGTAAATGGTTTTATTCTAAGGCATAGTCCCACTGGGGAATTTGATCAGCATAACAATGTTAGTCTGACTAAATGAGGGGTTAAATCAAAAGTTAATACGTTGGCAAGAGTCCCAAATAATCATGTTTTTGGGGGGGGATTAAAGTGGAAGGCAGTACTTTGGGTTGTAATGATGTAGGAAATCTCCCTGTTGGACTGAGAAAGACACATAGTAGCTGGGATGATAAATATAATCATGGCATGTGAGCTGTGGTAGCCTACACGAGGACCCAGAAACACAGGCCATCTCTGTCTGCCATCTGCGTGTGTCCTCAGCCGTGCATCAATGACAAGGAGAGAGCAGTGGGATAGGTCCCTGTCACAGTCTAGTTGTTTATCTAAATGGTGTTAATTTTATATAGCTAAACACATGTGTCGTGTCTTTGGCTATGCCCGATTAAGTGATATGACATGCTATTCTATAAAATAATTTCTCTGTAATTAATATCACCTTATTGAGCTAATCATGTAAATTTAATTAACTACAGAGTCAGGCACCACAAAATAATATTTATAGAGCTGTTATCTTCCGAATAAACTCTTAAAGACCTAGTAATATTTTACATCAGTAGCAGTCAATATCAATCGTCATCTTAATTCAGTCTCATCTGAAATTTGAATCAGCAATACAAAATTGGGTTTAATTATTTATTTACTAAATACCTAACTAATCACACAGAATTACATATACAAAGAATGAATTATACCTTGATTACAAATTACGTCATAAAGGAAAACGTCCCTAGCGGGCGGAACAGATATGACAGCTTGTTACACAAAAAAAAGGGGCTGGGTTTGAGTGATAGAGTGGGAAGACTGAGGGACAAAGAGAAGAAGCTGTGCTATCGTAAATACAGTATCTTATGCATTCTAAATTACCGCCCATTTGGGAAAGGAAAATGCAATAAATATTTACTCTGAGCTGTGCTTCGGTAGGTTGGTGGTAGATAGAAGGCCGTGTTGCCCAACCGGGTCCTTTGAAGAATGTCTCTGGTTGTCAATTGGATACGTTGTAGTAACGTCGTTGGGTGATAGGAGGATACTCTGTCTGTTCCTTCCTAACCCTTGTTTGCATCTGCTGTTGCTAACTCAACGGCTAGGAGGTATCACTTCTGTAGTGAATAAGAGTTCAAAGTTCATACCATTCGCAACCAAAGCTCACGCTGATGTTGGCTTCCTATCTGTAGTTATTATCTGAACCATTCTGACATAGGACCGTCGTCCTCACGTCCTCGGAACAGGAAGTTATATTGTCGTCAAGGGCTTATATAGGAAGAGAGAGGAGGGGGTGTTTGAATAGCCCATGTCCCTTCACAGGGCGGGCCACTGATTGAGCAGAGCCCTAATCTTATGAAAACCCAAATCTCACATTTTTAGAAGGTAAGATCACATTTCATCCCATCACAAATAATTTCATATTCAAACATTTAAATTGAACAACAATTCCATGTGAATCCGATAACTCTGATGTGTAGACTTTCCATTGTAGAGTTTATGTCATCTTATCATTGATGAGAATGTCTCAGATGACAACCGAACTGACATCATATTCATTAAGTACCACCGCATATTTTCGATTGGTCGGATTACCAGAATATAGTTCATTTCCCCCCACCTTCTGATGTTCCCAGAATCTCCATGTTAACCAAGGGTTTTTCAAATGTAACCTCAGTAGGGTAGAGAGAGGAAAAAGGGGGGAAGAGGTATTTATGACTGTCATAAACTTACCCCCCAGGCCAACGTAATGGAAAGTACATTTTCGCTGGAATTGTGTAAATGTAAATGCTAAGAACACAGGGCCTAATCATCACAGGAGGAATGTAAAGGTAAATTACTAGGAGGGAAAGATTATCTATACCTGTACCTGTATAGTCTGTATACCAGACTGTTCTGGGTCAGTTTGAAGTCATTAAAATACTTTTTAACGTCATCTTTCCACCATGAGTATACATTCCTAAGTATGATCTCAAACTTTTTTTAATATATATTTTTTTTAAATTTAAACCCGGTATCTTAAAACCTCTTGCTCCTACTTGAGACGCAGACGTCCCAACTAGAGCTCTGGAAATGCAAATGCGCTACGCTAAACGCTAATAGTATTAGTTAAAACGCAAACGTTCATTAAAATACACATGCTTGGTATTGAATTAAAGCTACACTCGTTGTGAATCCAGGCACCAAGTCAGATTTTTAAAACGCTTTTCGGCGAAAGCATGAGAAGCTATTATCTGATAGCATGTAACACCCCAAAAGACCCGTAGGGGATGTAAACAAAAGAATTAGCATAGTCGGCGCTACACAAACCGCACAATAAAATATAAAACATTCATTACCTTTGACCATCTTCTTTGTTGGCACTCCTTGATGTCCCATAATCAATACTGGGTCTTTTTTTTCGATTAAATCGGTCCATATATAGCCTAGATATCGATCTATGAAGACTGTGTGATATACGGAAAAAAATAGCGTTTCATAACGTAACGTCATTTTTTAAAAGTTAAAAAGTCGACGATAAACTTTCACAAACACTTCGAAATACTTTTCTAATGCAACTTTAGGTATTAGTACACGTTAATAAGCGATAAAAATCATCAGGAGGCGATGTAAATTCGATAGCTGGTCGTCTGGAAAAAATGTCCGGAAAAACACCGGGCCAATACATCAAGTTGGTGGTCGGAGGGAATCGGTTCCCTTTGGTCGGTTCTACCAAGAATCAAATCCGAATCAAATGAGAAGACTCTATACATCCTGTGGAAGCTGTAGGTACTGCAACCTCGGCCTCATTTAATACGGTTCACCTTTAACAATGGGTTGAAGTGGCGCATGGATATTTTTTTCCATTTCCAGTGATCAGATTTTCCTGCGCTTTTCGATGAAACAGACGTTCTGTTATAGTCACAGCCGTGATTTAACCAGTTTTAGAAACGTTAGAGTGTTTTCTATACACACATACTAATCATATGCATATACTATATTCCTGGCATGAGTAGCAGGACGCCAAAATGTTGCACGATTTTTAACAGAATGTTCGAAAATGTAGGGGGTAGGCTTAAGAGGTTTTAATAGTGAAATAGTGAAAAATGTTCTGGGTCAATTTGACCTACGATGTGACCACTGCAATTTGACCTTGGTCTATATAACTTTTGAATGGTGTGACCTAGAAACAAGCTGCTTGATGCACAGGACTGGTGCAACCTTGCTGATCACATATACAGTAAAGTGAAGTCGGAAGTTTACATACACTTAGGTTGGAGTCATTTAAACTTGTTTTTCATCCACTCCACAAATTTCTTGTTAACAAACTATAGTTTTGGCAAGTCGGTTAGGACATCATTTTTTCAACAATTGCTTACAGCTTATTATTTCACTGATAATTCACTGTATCACAATTCCAGTAGGTCAGAAGTTTACATGCACTAAGTTGACTGTGCATATAAACAGCTTGGAAAATTCCAGAAAATTATGTCATGTCTTTAGAAGCTTCTGCTAGGATAATTGACATCAATTGGAGGTGTACCTGTGGATGTATTTCAAGGCCTACCTTCAAACTCAGTGCCTCTTTGCTTGACATCATGGGAAAATCAAAAGAAATCAGCCAAGACCTCAGAAAATGAATTGTAGACCTCCACAAGTCTGGTTCATCTTTGGGAGCAATTTCCAAATGCCTGAAGGTACCACATTCATCTGTCCAAACAAAAGTATGCAAGTATAAACATCATAGGACCACGCAGCCGTCATACCACTCAGGAAGGAGATGCGTTCTGTCTCCTAGAGATGAATGTACTTTGGTGCGAAAAGTGCAAATCAAGCCCAGAACAACAGCAAAGGACCTTGTGAAGATGCTGGAGGAAACCGGTACAAAAGTATCAAAATCCACAGTTAAACCAGTCCTATATTGACATAACCTGAAAGGCCGCTCAGCAAGGAAGAACCCACTTCTCCAAAACCGCCATGAAAAAGCCAGACTACGGTTTGCAACTGCCTTGGGGACAAAGATGGCAGTTTTTGGAGAAATGTCCTCTGGTCTGACGAAACAAAAATAGAATTGTTTGGCCATAATGACCATCATTGTGTTTGGAGGAAAAAGGGGAAGGCTTGCAAGCCGAAGACCACCATCCCAACTGTGAAGCACGGGGGTGGCGGCATCATGTTGTGGGGGTGCTTTGCTGCAGGAGGGACTGGTGCACTTCACAAAATAGATGGCCTCATGAGGGAGGAACATTATATGGATATATTGAAGCAACATCTCAAGACATCACTCAGGAAGTTAAAGCTTGGTCACAAATGGGTCTTCCAAACGGACAATGATCCCAAGCATACTTCCAAAGTTGTGGCAAAATGCCTTAAGGAATACAACTTTGTTGTCCAAGGTATTGGAGTGGCCATCACAAAGCCCTGACCTCAACCCAATAAAGCATTTGTGGGCAGAACTGAAAAAGCATGTGCGAGCAAGGAGGCCTACAAACCTGACTCAGTTACACCATCTCTGTCAGGAGGAATGGGCCAAAATTCACCCAACTTATTGTGGGAAGCTTGTGTAAGGCTACCTGAAACATTTGACCCAAGTTAAACAATTTAAAGGCAATGCTACCAAATACTAATTGAGTGTATGTAAACTTCTGACTCACTGGGAATGTGATGAAAGAAATAAAAGCTGAAATAAATAATTCTCACTACTATTATTCTGACATTTCACATTCTTAAAATAAAGTGGTGATCCTAACTGACCTAAGACAGGGACATTTTGATTAAATGTCAGGAATTGTGAAAAACTGAGTTTAAATGTATTTGGCTAACATGTATGTAAACCTCCGACTTCAACTGTATAGTGCCTTCAGAAAGTATTCACACCCCTTGACTTTTTCCACATGTTGTTGTGTTACCACCTGCATTTAAAATGGATTAAATTGAGATGTTCTGTCACTGGCCTAGACACAATACTCCATAATGTCAATGTGGATTTATGTTTGTAGAAATTTGTACAAATTCATAAAAAATGAGTCAATACGTATTTGTTGTGGCAAGCCTATGTACGTTCAGCAGTAACAATGTGCTTAACAAGTCACATAAATTGCAGGACTGAAATAATAGTGTTTTAACATGGGTTTTTTAATGATTATCTCTTCTATGTACCCCACACATACAATGATCTGTATGGTCCCTCAGTCGAGCATTGAATTTCAAACATAGATTAAACCACAAAGAAACCACAAAGACCAGGGAGGTTTTCAATGCCTCGCAAAGAAGGGCGCCTATTGGTAGATGGGTAAAAAAAAAAAAGCAGACATCGAGAATGGTGAAGTTATTAATTACACTTTGGATGGTGTATCAATACACCCAGTCACAACAAAGATGCAGGTGTCCTTCCTAACTCAGTATCTGTAGAGGAAGAAACCGCTCAGGGATTTCACCATGAGGCCAATGGTGACTTTAAAACAGTTACAAAGTTTAATGGCTGTAATGGGAGAACTGAGGATGGATCATCAACATTGTAGATAGTCCACAATACTAACCTAAATGACAGAGTGAAAAGAAGGAAGCCTGTACAGAATACAAATATTCCAAACCATGCATCCCGTTTGCCATTAGGCACTAAAGTAAAACTGCAAAAAATGATGCAAATAAATGAACTGTCCTGAATGTCCTGAATACAAAGTGTTATGTTTGAGGAAAACACAACACATCACTTAGTACCACTCTTCATATATTCAAACATGGTGGTGGCTGCATCATGTTATGGGTATGCTTGTAATTGGAAAGGACTAGGGAGTTTGGGGGGATTAAAATAAACGGAATGCAGCTAAGCACAGGCAAATCCTGAAGGAAAATATGGTTCATTCTGCTTTCCAACAGACAATTGGAGACAAATTCACCTTTCAGCAGGATAATAACCTACAACGACAAGGCCAAATATACACTGGAGTTGCTTACCGAGATGACATTGAATTTTCCTGAGTGGCAAGGTTAAAGTTGTGACTTAAATCGGCTAGGAAAACTATGGCAAGACTTGAAAATGGCTGTCTAGTAATGATCAACAACCAACTTGACAGAGCTTGAAGAATTATATAAGAATATTGTACAATCCAGGTGTGCATAGCTCTAAGAGACTTACCCAGAAAAATTCACAGCTGTAATCGCTGCCAAAGGTGATTCTAACACTCCAGGGTGTGAATATTTATGTAAATGACATATTTCTGTATTTCGAATCGAACATAAGGGAAAGGTTAAGTGTAGGATCCCGAGTAGCGCAGTGGTCTAAGGCACTGAATCTCAGTGCTTGAGGCATCACTACAGACACCCTGGTTCGATTCCAGGCTGTGTCACAACTGGCCGTGATTGGGAGTCCCATAGGCCGGCACCCAATTAGCCCAACGTCGTCCGGGTTTGGCCGATGTAGGCTGTCATTTTAAATAAGAATTTGTTCTTCACTGACTTGCCTAGTTAAATAAAGGTTAACTAAAAAAAATATATTAAAATGTGGGATGTTGTGTTTTCGTTTGTGTGGACCCGTGACAGTGAGAGAGCAGGACAGAGAGGGAGAGGGCCCACCTGCTGAGGAAGACAAACTGCATCAGCCCCCCCCTCCATTTCTCCCCCTCCACAGATCCTCCCTGTCCAGTGTTCTACCTCCTGTCTCCAAGGCATCATGGCAGACAGTAGATGCTAAGGGAGAGGAGATGTCTCCTCCATTGTTTACTGGTTTATTAAAGCAGGCCCTTCTTGAGGAAAATGTGTGATTATTTCTAACTACTAAACAATTATAAATGATTTATTACGAATAAAAAATGTAATGCAAATATTTCTAGGTACTATTTATTTTCTCTTCTTGAATCCAGTGGAGCCTCTCTACTCAACATGAGACAATCGATAGAAATGTAAAAAATGTAGTATTGAAGACGTGCGAGTAATATAGAATTGGCTGGACCAGCAGTGCATTGATGACGTCCCTGCACTTCACAGGAATGTTAGCCAAGCGCAAAGAGAGAGTGTTGTCGTGGCAGGGGACCTACGCTAATGCTTCCCTGATGTACATGTCAAAGTACACTACATGGCCAAAAGTATGTGGACACCCACTCGTCGAACATCTCATTAAAATTGTCATGGGCATTAATATGGACTTGGTCCCCCCTTTGCTGCCATAACAGCCTCCACTCTTTTTTGGAACATTGCTGCGGGGACATGCTTCCATTCAGCCACAAGAGCATTAGTGAGGTCGGCACTGATGTTGGGCGATTAGGCCTGGCTCGCAGCCGGTGTTCCAATTCATCCCAAAGGTGTTCGATGGGGTTGAGGTCAGGGCTCTGTGCAGGCCAGTCAAGTTCTTCCACACCAACCTCCGAAAATCATTATCTATATGGACCTGGCTTTGTGCATGGGCGCAGTGTCATGCTGAAACAGAAAAGGGCCTTTCCCAAACTGTTGTCCCAAGGGTGGAAGCACACAATTGTCTATAAAGCATTGTATGTTGTAGCGTTAAAATTTCCCTTCACTGGAACTAAGGGGCCTAGTCCGAACCATGAAAAACAGACCCAGACAATTAACGTTCTCCTGGCATCCACCAAACCCAGATTTGTCCGTCGTACTGCCAGATGGTGAAGCGTGATTCATCACTCCAAAAAATGTGTTTCCACTGCTCCAGAGTCCAATGGTGATGAGCTTTACAACATTCTGCGAGCTTGTGTGGCCTCCCACTTTGTGTCTGCTCCGTTGTTACTCCTAGATGTTGCCACTTCACAATAACAGCACTTACAGTTAATCGGGGCAACTCTAGCAGGTCAGAAATATGTCAAATTGAGTTGTTGGAAAGATGGCATCCTATGACAGTGCCAAGTACTTTCTACTGCCAGTGTTTGTCTATGGAGATTGCATGGTTGTGTGCTCAATTGTATACACATGTCAGAAATGGGTGTGGCTGAAATATCCGAATCAACTCATTTCAAAGAGTGTCCACATACTTTTGTATATATAGTGTATATTGTGTAACACAAGCATATGCATATAGGGATATGTATACAGTACATGTAAATAAAAATAGATGTAAATATAGGTTAAACGCAAGCAGACAAGGCAGTCAAAGAGTACAAACAAACTATTATGAATAAAACATTGCTGTTTCTCCTTTTTATCCTCTCCTTCTCTCTCACGCTGGCTAACTCGCTCTCTATCTCGACATAACAAATAGGCCTGGGGCAACTGACAACCTCGAAAACAAGAACTTCACTGACGTGCTGCCAGTGTGTTTGCGTGTCTGTCTCTGTGTGTGTCTGTGTGTGTCTGTGTGTTCCCTTGATTCATTATTGAGGGTCTCACTGGAGAGGCAGCAACAGCTTTTGGGTGCTGGGCAGACAGGGTAACAGGGCAAAGGTCAGAGAAAACTCAGAGCAACATGTGCATGTTGTGAGTACTAGATTGGCCTGTCTCTCTTTCTTTCTGTAGGTACCAAGGGAATAGTTGGAGGACATACGAAGGGCCATCAGGGGAGAAGAGTCAGACTAAGGGGCTGTAGCGAAGGTCGGATAACAGGGACATATGTTGGTAGTGAGAGGGGTTAATGCCAAATGAATTGCTCTCTCCACCAGTCTTGAACTGCTCAGCCTTTTCAGCAATTGGATTTCTATTATCCTTCTTTTTGTCCTCTTCCCTCCATTGTAGTTGATGTAGTGGAACAGAGGATCATCTAATCTGAGGAACCCTCTCCACCACCATTCACTCCACTACTCTTCTTCTTAGTGGGTCCCCCCTCCCCCTCTCTCTCTCTCGCTCTCTGCTGCAGCCTGCTGGACAGGCTTCTTTGATCTCTTGCCCAACTCAACACTCTACACTGAGATTCGATCCAGGCAAATTTCCACTATTCTCTTTCCTTCTGTGTCGAGCATAAAGGGCCATTTTCCCCAACTCCTTGACTGGAGAGAGATTAATCATCTGAAGAGCGCAGCTTTGAGCCCGATAAACTGGAACCACACAATTGGATATCAAAGAATGTACAACAAATAGGTTGTTGGAACAAAATGAAGGAATTCATGTTTGAATGAGGTACAGAGCTCCCCTTCAACAAATAGCAATTGACTATCTCTACAATCAAACTCTACAATATATGTTGGGTTTCAGCAGAGAAAACAAGGGAGAAAATTGAATTTAATAAGCGTTTATGAATGTAAAGATAACCACTTTATTATAGGATATTTTGGATAGTGATCAGTTTTAGGGGCAATTCTAATCACTTTCACCAGTGGTCGTTGTAGAAAACAAGTAGGTTGTACCATACAGCTAGCACACAACTGCACTAGAGGGAAGAGAGCAGCTCAAACCAAATTACAAATCTCATTTCAAGTGAGATTAAATTAAGGTTAAGCTTTATTTTCGGCTTTGTAGAACTTCACTTAAAGCCTTAAGTCTCAGAAGTTCATTTCAATTACGAGGCTGAGAATGCCCCCCTTCTTTCCCTCTCTCTTTCTCTCTGTGTCGCTCATTCTCTCCCCGGCCCTTGCAAGGACATAATCCTGCGAGACTCAGTGATTATCTGCATTAAAAGATAATAGACTTTTCACAATTCCAATCTCTTGCCATTATGTTAAAGAGGTGTACTAATGTACCTAAGCCCTAACACAATCAATCCCTCCACAATGATCAATGATGATAATAGAGCCAGAAGAGACGTTGTCACCCACAAAACGTGAGCTGAGATAGATGAAGAGCTGAGACTTCAATCAGATCAGCTTTCGCCAACATCCGCATAGCGGTTGTTTTGGCAGCGTCGGAGGTGGAACTGCATTAGAGTCACAAGCGGCTCCTGGCATTACAGCTAAAGCGGACATTGCCATTGGCTGCACAGAGTCGCATTAAGATAAATCCCATGCAGCCTTGTTGCAAGTACGAACACTGGAATGTGAGATGTAATCTGCACCTCAATTAGGATGATAGAAATGATTATCATTATTTTTTTAAATGATTTTCAACACGAGTGGGATGGGTGACGCTTCATGACAATGATCAAGAATAGCTGCTCACCAATTTGACAGCTCCATCCCAGTTACATCTCCGACACAGCCAAAAACATCAGCTATGCGGGTGTCGGCAATCAACGGTTAATGCTCGATCTGATTGAATCTAGGCATGTGTGTGGTGAACAGCGCTTTCCTGTTGATATGGGAACAGGTGAAGAAAACACATTGATTTCTCAACAGCTTGTTATGG
The DNA here is from genome assembly GCF_018296145.1 of Oncorhynchus tshawytscha. Classification (NCBI taxonomy): domain Eukaryota; kingdom Metazoa; phylum Chordata; class Actinopteri; order Salmoniformes; family Salmonidae; genus Oncorhynchus; species Oncorhynchus tshawytscha. Next base: position 60,694,914 of record NC_056440.1, read on the forward strand.
GGATATTTGTAGTTGCCAACCACCTCTTTAACTGTCTCTTCTCGATAAACATATAGAAAAAGTGATTTCACCTTAAATTCCAACAACAACAAAAAATTCAGCTTGATGTTTATTTTGGAAATAACAGAACTCTACCAGGCGGTTGAGAAGTCAAAAGAAGGTCAAACCAGCAATGCCTCATTTGGCATGTCTACTCCCGCTCCTCCCCTCGAGCGTTCGATTTTGCCGGTATACTAACCACCGGTCCTGGGATCCATCATTACGCACACCAGGCATCAATCATTACACGCACCTGCACATCATCATGAGGCACACCTGGACTCCATTACATGACTTATTACCTCCCCTATGACACTCCCTTAGGTTCCTTCCCCAGTCAGTATTGATCCTGTGTTTATGCAAAGATGCTACTGTCATGTTGTCTCATTCCATGTTTGTTTTATAAATGTTTCACCTGCTTTTCGGCTCACAGCATCTTTGTTACATCATTAGAATGGCAATTTGCATAGCATTTTTACTGATTTCAACAATGCTACTAAAATTACTTTAGGTTTGCTTCAATGGCTTTTATAGGTAGGTAAGCCTTGTTAAATAAGGACTGTCTATTTTGAACAAATTGTATGTCCACACATGACTATTCAATTACATTTAAATAAATGTGTTTTCAGGTCATATATAGTTCTTAATTGTGAAATGATTCAGGCTCTTACACCATGTTTCGCACATGCTCAGACTACACTTTGAGAATATATCGCAAAGTGCTTTTTTTTTTATTACATTCTTATTATTTTGTCTGAATATTGATTAATTGACCCCATGGGTCATGAACTGTGGTTTAACCAATTGATAAAATAATTGATATGTCTAAAGATAATGATTAAATAATTCCACTCTGAAACCATATAATTATATGAAAATAATACTATCATAAAACTATAATCTGATGTGTGTAGTTTTAGTCAGAATTAGAACAAGGACCTTTTGTTCCTTTTTAGTATGTAAGCAGGGTGCAAGTGTGAAACAAATGATAAGAGGAGCTATCGACAGACAAGCTGGACTACTGTGTCCCTTACAGCAGATTCTGTCTCCACCCGTGGAGGGGAGAAACTGTTAGGCTTTCAAAAAATGTGTAGTGGAAAAACACTGACTGTCTGAGCAAGGTGTAGCTTAAGATTTGAACTTGTTTGTGTGTGTTACAAAGACTGGGTTTGCATTTTTGATGATAGAACGTTCTCGTGAATAGACATTTTGACTATTGTAAACTGGGAAATCTGTCTAAGATTCTGGTTGAATGAAACAAACTCTGGGTTGCAGACTGAGTAGATTAATTGAAGTTTATGAACATTGATAACAAAATTCTCATAACACCAATGTATGTTGCCTAAAGTGTCTTGTCAACAATTTTATCATATAAGTATATATTTAAGTACCCTATTCTTAGGTCACCATACCTTTTTACTGACATGTCAACTGCCTGGTTGAGCACATTTGTAGGACATTCTTGCCTTTTAGCCTTTGTAAATTTTAACACATTTTTTTCAGATTCTTACTCAAGGTCTCTACTAATAGGAATTGTGCAATATTCATCCGTCTGAATTCCTGCATTTTATTCCATATCCTAGTTTTTAAAAATAATTTTTACAGCCCTCTTAGTTTGCAGCAACCCAAAAGGACACAAATTGAGGCAGGAGAGCTGGGGGAGTTGACCAAGTTCAATTTGTATTTTTTTTATTGTATCCACTTAGAAATCCATTGTCAAAACATGCTCTACCAGCTGGTTGAGAATGGGGTTAAAGAACCTACATAAACCTAACACAAATCCTGTTCAGTGATTCACTGCAACTAAAGAGATATTAGTCAAGGTCGGTTTTCTCTATTTTCTAGTGTGTGTTTTTAAATACCTCCAGACTCCTTTTGGAAAATGTTTCTGACATCCAGGATACAAAGGGTCAAAAGGTCCTCTGGGAAACTATCCACACACATGACCATAAAAATGACTAGTCGTCTTCTGGAAAATACGTTCGTGTCAAAAGATCCTCAAAGAGAAACTACCCATACGCATAACGGCCAGAAACCCAAGAAGATTACACAAGTCCCTGCTTTGTAAAAAAGTTAACGTGCTAAATATTATGTAGAGCTGAATAATATTTAATAATCAACATTTAATAAATCTGACTCCATTTAATATTATAGCAAACTATGTGCAATCAACTATGTGCAATGAAGTATTATAAGATCAAGGAACGGTAATGAGAAGCAAATGCAAAACACAAGTATTATTTAATAACTTTGCAAAATGAACGATTCACATACAAGGCTTCACGTACAGCTTAAGTTACAAAGCATTACCAAGCAATCAGACCGTACCAATTTAAAGTAACCTGATCACCCAGGCCCAATCTCCACAGGATGTTACAGCATCTAAAGGCTTGTGTGGGGGAGAAGGCCAATGCAAATAAGGAAGAATTCCTAAGAGGACCAAAAAGACAAAGGGATCCTTGCATGTCAGAGTTGACTCTGTACAGATATAAGTTACCACAGAGATCATACATGTATATACAGTACCAGTCAAAAGTTTGGACACACCTACTCATTCAAGGGTTTTTCTTTGTTTTTACTATTTGTTACATTGTAGAATAATAGTGAAGACACCAAAACTATGAAATAACACGTATGGACTTATGTAATAACCAAAAAAGTGTTAAACAAATCAAAATATATTTTATAGTCTTCAAATTAGCCACCTTTTGCCTTGAGGACAGCTTTGCATTCTCTCAACCAGCTTTCTTTCGTCCTTTATGTAACTAGGCAAGTCAGTTAAGAACAAATTCTTATTTACAATGACGGCCTAGGAACAATGGGTTAACTGCCATGTTCAGGGGCAGAAAGAGATGTTTTACCTTCTCAGCTCAGGGATTCGACCTAGCAACCTTTACGGTTACTGGCCAAACACTCTAACCATTAGGCTACCTGCCACTTCAACTTCATGAGGAAGTCACCTGCAATGCATTTTAATTAACAGGTGTGCCTTGTTAAAAGTTCATTTGTGGAATTTCTTTCCTTAATGCATTTGAGCCAAACATTGGGTTGTGACAAGGAGGGGTGGTATACAGATATGTGTGTTCACGACTGGCACGGAAACCCGAGAGGCACACGAGGAGATTGGCTGAGTCAGGTAGGAGACCTGAGCCAACTCCTTGTGCTTACCGTGCAGAGATGCGCACGGTGTCTCCAGTGCGCTATTCTAGCCCGGTGCGCTCTATTCCAGCTCCTCGCATTGGCCGGGCTAGAATGGGCATCCAGCCAGGAAGGAGGGTTCCGGCTCAGCGCTCCTGGTTTCCAGTACACCTCCTTGGACCAGGATATCCTGCTCCGGCTCTGCGTACTGTGTCTCTGGTGAGTCTGCACAGCCCAGTGCGTCCTGTGCCAGCGCCCTGCTCCCCGCACTCACCCTGAGATGCGTGTCCCCAGCCCAGTACCACCAGTGCCAACACCACGTACCAGACATCCTGTGCGTATCCAGAGCCCAGTACGCCCAGTTCTTCCTACCCGCACTCGCCCTGAGGTGTGTGTCCCCAGCCCGGTACCACCAGTGCCGGCACCACGCACCAGGCCTCCAGTGCGCCTCCAGGGTCCAGTACTCCCTGTTCCTGCTCCTCGCACTCGCCCTGAGGTGCGTGTACCCAGTCCGGTACCACCAGTGCCGGCACCATGCACAAGGCCTATAATGCGCCTCACCAGTCCAGAGTGTCCGGCGACAGTACCCAGTCCAGAACTTCCGGCGACAGTACCCAGTCCAGAGCGTCCGGCGACAGTTCACAGACCGGAACCTCCAACGACAGGCCACAGTCCGGAACCTCCCACGACAGGCCACAGTCCGGAACCTCCCACAACGGGCCACAGTCCGGAACCTTCCACGATGGGCCACAGTCCGGAATCTCCCAAGACCCGGCCACAGTCCGGAATCTCCCAGCCCGGGGTCTCCAGCGACGGTCCCCAGTCCGGGGTCTCCAGCGAGGGTCCCCAGTCCGGGGTCTCCAGCGACGGTCCCCAGTCCGGGGTCTCCAGCGACGGTCCCCAGCACGGGGTCTCCAGTGACGGTCCCCAGCCCGGGGTCTCCAGCGACGGTCCCCAGCCCGGGGTCTCCAGCGACGGTCCCCAGCCCGGGGTCTCCATCGAGGGTCCCCAGCCCAAAGAAGGGGGCGGCGTCCAGAACCAAAGCCGCCACCAAGGTTAGATGCCCACCCAGACCCTCCCATATAGGTTTAGGTTTGCGGCCGGGAGTCCGCACCTTTGGGGGGGGGGGGATCATGTCACGCCCTGACCTTAGTTATCTTTGTTTTCTTTATTATTTGGTTAGGTCAGGGTGAGACAAAGGTGGTGTGTTTAATTTTTGTATGTCTAGGGGTTTTTCTAGTCTAGGGGTTTATATGTCTATGGTTGCCTGGAATGGTTCTCAATCAGAGGCAGCTGTTTATCGTTGTCTCTGATTGGGAACCATATTTAGGTAGCCATATTCATTGGTTTATCTGTGGGTTATTGTCTATGTATAGTTGCATGTCAGCACTAGTTGTTTATAGCGTCATGGTTGTTTTATTGTTTTGTGTAGTTTGTTTAGTGTTCTTCCTTTTATTAAAGAAGAATGAATTCACATCATGCTGCACCTTGGTCTCCTCCTTACGAAGAACGTGATGTCAGCTTCAGAAGCATCTGCACTCACTAAATGTTATGTGGTTATCCTTAGATATATTCTCCAGTTTTGTTGTTGATATGAATTGTTGATATGTTGTAACATGTGCTTTGGAAATATGCACCACAAATGCAGTTTACATACATGTCTTTAGTGTTTTACAGTTAGAAAGATGAAAAAAGTGAATACCCCCAATCTCTATACAAGTCCTGGAGGGTCTTAACCAAATGGAGCCCAAATATTTAGCTTGACTTCATCCAGTGTCCAGAAAAATGTATTTGCAGTGTATATATATATATATATATATATATATATATATATATATATATATATATATATATATATATATACACTGTATATAAGATATATGCATATCTTAATACAATATTTCTGAAAAGTTTTAATACAAAAAAATGATTATAATGGTGTCTGTATTCAACTGGTAAAAGTTCATGGTATGGTATGATTAAGGGGGGAGAAAAATGACCCTATTAGTTTGTGTTGCCTGAGGCAGGGCCGACAATTACATCTGGTCTGCAAAAGTCCACCGGTGTTATTTGAGCCGCCCATTGATGTTGAGAAAAATATAATACATCTGCTGAAACACTATAGATGACAGAAATCGCTAGCTCTCACTGTTGTGGTAACCTGTTGGATTTAGAGTCATGTCACTCCTCGTGGGGATCACAATAGCTTAGCTTAGTTAGTGGGGGAGACTGAAGGAGAGGAAGATGAACATTCTGGATTTGAGTGATCAATCCCAAAGTATTTGTGATTGCTTGGATTACTGCTATGATAAATGAATGCTAGCCCTTTGCCCCACTAAATGTATGTTTAATCTACTGTTAAACTACATAATGTTTGATGGGATCAATAATGGGCTATAGGATATACTACTTGGCTGAGACCACCTCCGTGTGAGACCCCTCTCCACAGCTGTGTCTGCCTGAAACCCGGCATCGCCACGAACCCTAATCAACATTCAATACGGAGTCCTCCATCGCTCTGCCTAAGGATCTTAATTACCATGGTAACATCTCAAAAACACCCAGTGCACCTCCAGAGTGTGTGGAGAGAGACAGAGAGACGGATAGACCGACAGAGGGACAGGGACCCTCCCGGTGATCTAGCACATTCCCTGTAGTGTGTATATACACATACTGTATGTCTCTCCTGCATTATTCAAGTCTGTTTTCTTTTCTAGACTTCCCCCTTTAGAAGAGCAGTCCACGTGCGTTAGGACTGTTCCGTACCGAGAGCAGACTGGGGGCAAATGTCTCCCTCCCTGCCGCCTGCCTGCCTGCACCCACCCACCCACCACTCCTCCTCCTCCCCCACAATCCACCACCACCAAACAGTGAATCAATACAAGAGTGTATTCAGGGATTGCAGGCCAGTTCCACTCTGAATGCACAGTGAGGGAAGGCAGACATGAGAGGACTGTGGATTTGCAGGCTTCTAGCTAGCTGTTCTGTTACCTCTACCTGTTCTCTACCAGCGGCACGTCCAATTAATATGTCTCAGTCCGGTTTGGTTTGTAATTAACAGGCTGCTCCGTGAAGTGCCTGAGGGAGATGTCGTTTGCACCTAGCGATTGCCTATGGGCTTAAACTGACTTTGTGAGCATGTATGCCCAGGCTTATAAGAGGTGATAGAGAGTGTTTACAAGGTGGTGTAGATGCAGGGAAATGGAGACATACATAGTTGTGATGACGTAGTAAGACATAGTTGGGATGTTTCCCATGGGTTATGCAGAGAGAGAAGTTCTTTCGCTACATTTTCACCCAATAGTACAAAATAACATAAACATAACCAAAGAACCAGAGTTTCCGCCCTAAATCTGCCAAATGCACACCCCATATCTGAATGAAAACTTCTTCGGGATCGGTGTCCCTTCCACGGGACGGTTGAGCTAGCAAGAACATTTCCCAGAACATAGACATATCTGATATTGTCAGAAAGCTTAAATTCGTGTTAATCTAACTGCACTGTCCAATTCCCAGTAGCTATTACAGTGAAATAATGCCTCTTTAGTGTCCTAAGTTTTCATAAATGTGACCTTAATTGCCTACCGTCTGTAAGCTGTTAGTGTCTTAACGACCGTTCCACAGGTGCATGTTCATTAATTGTTTATGGTTCATTGAACAAGCATGGGAAACAGTGTTTCAACCCTTTACGAATGAAAATCTGTGAAGTTATTTGTGTGATCTTTGAAAGACAGGGTCCTGAAAAAGGGACGTTTCCTTTTCGCCGTGTTTACATTGTCCTTTCTCTTGCATTTCAAAGAATGGTTATTTTTTCTTTGTATTATCTTTTACCAGATCTATTGTGTTATATTCTACTACATTCCTTTCAAAATTCCATAAACTTCAAAGTGTTTCCTTTCAAATGGTACCAAGAATACGCATATCCTTGCTTCAGGGCCTGAGCTACAGGCAGTTAGATTTGGGTATGTCATTTTAGGCGAAAACTGAAAAAAAAGGGGACAATCCTTAAGAGGTTTTAAACAGCCCCGTCTCGATGGAAATGACATGCCCTGCACTAGGTGGACGAGAAATGTTCAGTTATGAAGAAGACGAATTTCCAATAAAGAGCACCTTTCCTATAAACCAGGGCTAGTTTGGGACAGGTAGCTACAGGTAGCTAACATGCAAGGAATAGGTACTTTGTACCACATCAATAACCTATCCATACGTTTTCACTCACTTCATCAAGTAGATGCCTGAATGTTGCAACTTCTCCTCCTCTCCTCTCTTCCTCTTTTCCGTCTTCCTCTAACCCAGCCCTTTCAGCAATTTATTCTCCCTCTGTTCTTCACTTTATCACAGACAAGAGAGCAAGGTGGCTGCATTGACAGAGATGGAACCTCAGCAGAGAGAATAATCAAGGCCTATCAAATGGCCTGAGATGAAAGCGTGTGGAATAAAAAAAAGTAATTTCGATTGGGAGCGTGGAGAAATCTGGCAGTGTCTTAACTGGGCCCTTTCATGGCAAAGGAGAAATATGGTTAAACTGAGATGTTACAACGACCTTCTCTCATATCCCCCCAGATACTACCAGAGAAACGAGTTACACAGTTGAAGGCAATCAAATGAATGGTCCCAGAGAGGAAGAGAGGTTTGCCTTCCACATACCATCATTCATCTTAATTCAGTACATACATTAGCAACATCACATACAGGACCCATTCACCCAATCACATTACACACAGGAGAGTTCAAAATAACTGAAGCTTACAAGGACAACAGGGGGGAGTGGGTTATTAAAGGTCCAATGCAGCCATTTTGATCTCAATATCAAATAATTAAATAAGTACTTTACTGTGATCGTTTTCAATGAAAATGGTCATAAAGAAACACAAACATTTCTCAAGCAAGAATTTTGCTATGAATGTCTGGGAGTAGACTGAGTGGGGAGGGGAAAACTGAAACCAGCTGTTGGCAGACGGGTTTGGAACTCTCTTTCTCATTGGTCTATTAACTAATTTACCAAGGCCAAACCTCCATCCCACCAAAACATGCTGAAATTGCAGGTGATCTTTTCAAACAGATCTAGAGCCGGGCGATATGGCCAAAATATCATATCACAGTATTTTTCACATTTATGACAGTATGACGGTATTTGACAGTTTTATCTTTTTGCATAATAAAAGTTCTAAATATGCTTTATAAGTAGTTCATGACCCTAGGGTGGCAACACATACATAAGTGATTTCAATGGGTATTTCTCCATTCTGATTGTTTTATACTGATCAATACAACTTAAAACAATTGCACCTTGTTATCATTTCCACACTGCCACGCTGGGCTGCATGAAATGGGCAAAAAAATCTAGACCTAGTTAATTGTTGAACTGTAGGAATCATGGAAATAGTATGATTATTCTAATTCTATAGTTCGAATATAGTGGCATCACCTTGAACACATTGTTGTTTGACATGAAAATTAATAAATAAGCCAGGGAGGAATTTTTGACAGGGTAGGAACCCGCAACTGCGTGGTCACCCACGACTCCAACACCATCCTCAAGTTTCCTGGTGACACGATAGTGGTATGACTGATCACCGACGATGATGAGGCAGCCTATAGGGAGGAGGTCATAGACCTGGCAGTGTGGTTCCAGGTCAGCAACCTCTGCGTCAACGTCAGCAAGACAAAGGAGCTGATAGTGGACTACAGGAGACGGAGGGGTGAACACACCATCCACATGGATGGGGCTGTGGTGGAGTGGGTCGTGAGCTTCACATTCCTCTGTGTCCACGTCACTAAGGAATTAACATGGTCCACACACACCCAGACAGTTGTGAAGAGAGCACGACAGCACTTCTCCCCCCCCAGAAGGCTGAACAAATTTGGCATGGGCCCTCAGGTCTTCAAAGGTTTTACAGCTGCAACATTGAGAGCATCTTAATTGGCTGCAACACCGCTTGGTATGGCAACCGCAAGGCGCTACAGAGGGTGGTGAGTACGGACCAGTACATCGCTGGTGCCGAGCTCCCTGCCATTCAGGATATCTATACCAAGCTGTGGCAGAGGAAGGCCCAGAAAATACAGAATCCAGCCACCTAAGCCATAGACTATTCTCTCTGCTACCGAATGGCAAGCGGTACCAGTGCACCAAGTCTGGAACCAACAGAAGCCATAAGACTGCTAAACAAGACGGCTAAATAGCTATTCAAAAGTCTACCAGTTTTTTTGTGACTGGCTCTCTTGCATACTGACGCCACACACACACACACACACACACACACACACACACACACACACACGCTGCTGCTACATCTCATTCTAGTTGCTTTACCCCTACCTACAGTACCAGTCAAAAGTTAACACATCTGCTCATTCCAGGGTTTTTCATAATTTTTACTATTTGCTACATTGTAGAATTAGTGAAGACATCATAACGATGAAATAACAGATGGAATCATGTAGTAACCAAAAAAGGGTTAAAATCACAAAATATTTTATATTTGAGATTCTTCAAAGTAGCAACCCTTTACCTTGATGACAGCTTTGCACACTTGTGTGCCTTGTTAAAAGTTCATTTGTGGAATTTATTTCCTTCTTAGTGCGTTTGAGACAATCAGTTGCATTGTGACAAGGTAGTGTTGGTATACAGAAGAGAGCCTTATTTGGTAAAAGACCAAGTCCATATTATAGCAAGAACAGCTCGAAATTGCAAAGAGGAACAACAGTCCATCATTACTTTAAGACATGAAGGTCAGTCAGTGCGGTACATCTCAAGAACTTTGAACGTTTCTTCAAGTGCAGTCGCAAAAACCATCAAGTGCTATGAGGAAACTGGCTCTCATGAGGACCGCCACAGGAAAGGAAGACCCAGAGTTACCTCTGCTACAGATGATAAGTTCATTAGAGTTACTAGCCTCAGAAATCGACAATTAACTGCACCTCAGATTGCAGCCCAAATAAATGCTTCACAGAGTTCAAGTAACAGACACATCACAACATCAACAGTTCAGAGGAGACTGCGTGAATCAGGCCTTCATCATCGAATTGCTGCAAAGGAACCACTACTAAAGGACACCAATAAGAAGAGACTTGGGGGGTGCTAGAGAGCGTGCTATGGAGTAGACGTGATTTGCTAGAGCTCCGCTCCATTTTGAAACAAATTAGTATTTATCTTAACCTCTCACGACCTATAACTTCAAACAAATATGACAAAGGGAAAAGGCACCAAAAAGGGAGCGCTAAACAAGATCATTTGAATGAGATAGACAACGAACCAATTTCAACGTCACCAACCCACGAGGAGTTAGCTGAAGAGGCTAGCTTCCAAGAGTTCCCCACAGAGCCTACTCAAGTGACATACTGGCTGCCATAAACTCACTAAGCAAGAAGGGGGACACAAGGTTGGCTGATATCTCAAAGAGTATTGGGACTTTGGCGGAAACTGTGAAGGCAACTCAGAGAAGGGTGCATGAGGTTGAGCAGACGACAGTCGATCACGAGGCCAGGCTACAGGACATAGAGAAACAGTGTGCAGCGTTCAAAAATGACAACAAAACCCTGAAAGCCCGACTGGAAATGCTCGAGTCGCATTCAAGACGCCAGAACATCCGAATATGTGGGATCCAGGAGGACACTGAGAAAGGGAAACCCACTGAATTTGTCTCGGAGCTGATACCGGCCCTGCTGGGGAGTGAACACTTCAAAACGGCCATCCTGATTGACCGCGCACACAGATCTCAGGCAACGAAGCCGGCCAAGGGCGAGCCACCAAGGCCAGTCATTGTACGGCTGCACTATCCCCAGACCAGGGATCTCATCCTCAAGCTGGCTAGTCAAAAGTTCCCCCTTAACTACAACGAAGCCAGGGTGTCTTTCTACCCAGATCTTACCTTGGAGGTGAGGAACCAACGGAAAGAGTATGATGAGGTACGCAACAAATGCAGGGCGGCCAACATCCGATATGGATTCCTCTTCCCAGCCCGGTTTAAGGTGACAGTCGAAGGATCAACACGTACGTTTGACAACCCAAAAGAGGCCGATCTGTTCTTGACAAGCAAGCTCCCTGGCTGAGGATACAGAACGGCTGTGTCAGCCGGCTAAATGACCAAATACAGGCCAGGAATGTGTTTGGATTTCCGGCCTGTCTTTTCGATTAGAAGATCAGAATTTGGGACTTATGATTGGTGAGATGTTGTGGCTAATATAGCATTGTTTGGCACATCATGTTTTAGCGCCACTCACCCCCTAACGTGAGAGTTAAGTGTTAAGTGTTATTTAATATTAGCGTATATGCGGAGCATCTATAGACGAGTTAGTTCAAGCTGTATGTCTAGACACCCTAAGGTTTGTGTGTTAGCCAAGGAGTGCTTAGTTTGGGGAAGTCACTCAGTAAAGGGACGGGAGGGGGGATGGGGTCTGTGTTTTATGTTCATGTTTATTATTAGTACAGGTAGCATGACAAGCTCCCGCACGGCGGGACGTTTTTCTTCTGAGTTTTGTATGACAGCAACAATTTGCTCTAAAATAAGAAATGCCACATAGTGACAGAGCACAGAGTAGACCAGGTGGAATAAAGATAGTCAGCTGGAACTGTAATGACTTAGGGCGTGTGGTGAAACGAGCTAAGGTTTTTTCTCATCTTAAATCACTGGGTGCTGACATAGTGTTTCTTCAAGAAACTCATATTAAACACTCCGCTCAGGCCAAGCTACGAGTCGGCTGGATCGGTCAGATATACCAGTCTAACTTTGATGCAAAAGCGAGAGGGGTAGCAATCCTGATAAGGAAAAACAATCAGTTTGTTTACTCATCCTCGATTTCAGATCCTAATGGTCGGTATATTATTGTGGCTGGTACACTGAATTCGAAACCAGTAACCTTGGTCAATTTATATGGACCCAACTTCGATGATCCATTATTTTTTCAAAGGGTATTTAACATACCAAATATCTCGGATACAAGTGTTATTGTTGGAGGGGACTTTAACTGTATGTTAGATCCTCTTTTAGATAAACAGCTATCAAGGTCACAACAATCTAATGCCAGTGTCTGTCTAAATACATTGATGACAAACCTTAACATTGTTGATATTTGGAGACTGATGCACCCAACAGACAGGGATTACTCTTTCTTTTCATCAGTTCATAAATCATATTCCAGAATTGACTATTTTTTGTTGGACTCCAAACTAATTTCAGCAGCTGAGTCGGTTACCTATCACCCTATTCTAATTACGGACCACTCTCCTGTGTCCATGGTGCTGAAACTCGACAATGTGTCGACAGGTCGGCGACCGTGGCGCTTAGACGCATACCTGCTGAAAGATGAGGCTTTTTGTCAGTATTTGAAGGAGCAGATTGCCTTTTTCCTCGGAACTAACGACACGGGGGATGTTGACGACTCCACCCTTTGGGAATCTCTAAAGGCTGTGATTAGAGGTTACATTATTTCTTATACATCAGAGAGGAAGAAATGCGCCAATACTAGGCTGAGAGAAATTGAAAGAGAGTTAGGGGAACAGGAGAACGTTTTTAGGACGAATTCCTCGTATACAGTCCTTGAGAAGATCACAAAGTTAAAATATGAATACAATACCATCCTTTCGAAACGGGTGGGCTCTTTACTTGCTAGAACACAGCAAAGTTATTTTGAACTGGGTGACAAACCACATAAATTATTAGCAAGACAGCTAAGGCATGTACAGGCATCTAGAGCTATTCACAAAATAAAAGACAAGAAGGGTAAAATAGTAACAGATCCGCAGGATATTAATAAATGCTTTGCGCAGTTTTACTCAGAGCTATACCATTCAAAATGTGTTAATTTCCTCTAAAGTTATCCCTGCATCGAGTGCAGAAGCTGCCCCCCTGTCTAGTTTAGGAAGTTCACATTCAGCGAGAAAGCGTTCCATAGCTACTGATCCACAAACTATGGAACGCTTTCTCGCTGAATGTGAACTTCCTAAACTAGACAGGGGGGCAGCTTCTGCACTCGATGCAGGGATAACTTTAGAGGAAATTAACACAGCGATAGCACAGATAGCACAGATTTTTGGAAAACTCTGCCTATCTCCTTGGTTGGTCGTATAAACGCTATTAAAATGGTTGTCCTACCCAGGTTTCTTTACCTCTTCCAATGTCTACCCAATGTCATACCACAAAGCTATTTTAAGAAACTAGATTCAATAGTAACTCCATTTTTATGGGATAACAAGGCAGCCAGAATTTCAAAGAAGCCTTTATGCAAGTACAAAATAGAGGGGGGCTTTGGCCTTCCTCACTTTAAACTGTATTATTGGGCTGCTAATCTGAACATTGTGTCTTTCTGGAGGGAAAGTTTACCTGCGATGAGAAGAAGGATATGCCTGCATGGCTTTTGATTGAGCAGGCCTCCTGTCAACGTTCCTCACTCCCTGCACTTGTTAATAGCCCATCATATGTGAAGAAATCCACTTATGACTCTAACCCAGTCATTTGTCACACGCTTATTAAGATCTGGAAACAGATTAGGTATTTTCTTAACATACCCACTGTATACATTGACAGCCCGATTTGCCTGAATCATGCTTTCCACCCCGCATTGGATGATGTGGTGTTTTCACAGTGGAGGGAGAAGGGGCTCACAACAATTGGTAATCTATACATAGATGGTCAGTTAGCTTCATTTCAACAATTACAGGGAAAGTTCAACATGCCAACAACACATTTTTTCAGATACCTCCAAATCAGGAATTTCGTAAGGACACATATCCCACAGTATGGCATGAAGCCAAATAGTCCTACATTAGATAGCTTGATACTTGTCAAACCCCATTCAAAAGGGTCGGTCTCTAGACTGTATGATGTGCTACAGGCCCACATAGAGGTATCCACAGACACCATTAAAAGGGCTTGGGAACAAGAACTTGGGTCAGAAATCTCAGATGAGGACTGGGTAGAAGCTCTCGGGAATATAAACCACAGTTCAGTGAATGCCAGACACAACCTTGTACAGTTTAAGGTGATACACAGGTTACATTACTCAAAAGTAAAACTACATAAAATATTCCCGGACACCTCACCACTGTGTTCGAGGTGGAAGCAGGATGAGGGGACGTTGACCCACTTATTCTGGACAAGTTACATGTTTACTGGGCTCTCATTTTTGATTACTTATCTAGAGCCTTTGTTAGAGTTCTAGCCCCAGACCCATTGACCGCTCTGTTTGGTACAGTTGATGGGAATAACCACGAAGGGAAAGCTGTCTCTCTTTGTACTCTATTGCCAAAAGGCTCATATTGCAATTTTGGAAACTGGAGACTGTACCTACCTTTGAAATGTGGTTACGGGATTTAGGGAATGTAATACATATGGAAAAGATTCGATACAATACCTCCAATAGAAGTCCAATGTTTTACAAAATATGGCAGCCGATACTGGATAAATGGTCTAGTCCCGCTTCATAACTGGGTTGACGATCTGCTGCTACTCTGTGCTGTACTCCACTCAATATTCATTTTTGGCTTAACTACACTGCTTGTAATGACTATATGCTGTCTTCTTATACATGTACCACCTAATAGGATTTTGTTTTATTGTGTGTATGTGTGAGTTAAGTTTTGTTTTGTCCTCTAAATTGGCCATCCCATTCAACAGTACAATGAATGTCATTGTTAGTACTGCTGTCTTTTTTATGTGATTTTTTATTGTAAAATAATAAACATATTATATTAAAAAAAAGAAGAAGAGACTCACTTGGGCCAAGAAACATGAGCAATGGACATTAGACCGGTGGAAATGTGTCCTTTGGTCTGACGGAGAGTAGGTGAACGGATGATCTCCGCATGTGTGGTTCCCACCGTGAAGCATGGAGGAGGAGGTGTGATGGTGTGGGGGTGCTTTGCTAGCGACACTATCAGTGATTTATTCGCTACACTCGCATTAACATCTACTAACCATATGTTTGTGACCAATACAATTTGATTTGATTTGAGTGAAGGGCAAGAAAGTTCTCGTGACTCTGTGGTCGAGAAACTGCTCTCTTTGAGTGACAGGGCTTGGTATGGGAAGAGGCATGCAGCAGGAGGTGAGGGAGAAAGACGACTCCAGTAGCAAATGGAGTAAACAATAAAAATGGACATCACACGTGCCAGAGTTGAGTATCTCATTTGACAGTCCAAACGTTGAAATATCGTTATAGAAGGTAAAGTAAAAACCCAAACCGGTCCGTGCATCAATACCGGTATACAGTAAAATACAGTATACAGCTAAGCCCTAAACATGTCGTACCGTAAGGGCATTATCATATTTCTTTCACAATTTTCACAGTATTATTCTAACCTCATAGTGTGGATATATATATATATATATAAAATAATATATATATAAAATAATATGTCACTCAAGAAAATCAAGTTTTGACAGCACTGGGCCTTTAAGTGTTCTGTGAAAAAATGACTGTCACAAACCAAACACAAAATTGTATTTGATTTATTATCAAGAAACTGAAAGCAGCACGCAATATCTTCATAAATCAAACAGAAACTGGCGCATAACCTCTCATAATGTGCAATGCTAATGCAAATGGCTACAACATGCAGAATTAAAACGTGAGCAAAACTGGGTTCAGTCCTATTAGCGTTATCGTACCAATTTCAACAACTTAGATTATAATTGATGGTGGTGTACTGCTGTCCAAGTATCTGGAGACCTTTCATGCATTTATAGCATTAGTGGCAAAATTGGTCAATTCAGCCAGGGGTGTCTAACATCTGCAGTGTCTCTGATTTTAGAATAAACACACAAACAGATCAGGGAGATTTTAGATAGGAAATGAAATGAATGTGCTGTCAGCACTTCAGCAAGCTTGTGTCTGTGTGTGTGTGTGTGACGGGGGGTGGAGATGGGGGCAGGGGCTTGTGTGTGTGTAGAATTTGACTTATTGTGATTACGTGAGTACCAACCCTATCCACGTAATGCTGAATCTCTACTTTTCTCTAATCTTCACTCCTAGTTTATGCTGAGGTGGTGCATATACACATCAATCATCAAACGCAAACACACACATACGTCTGTGATGCATAGATAAAAAAATAAACAGCTTAAATTCATTAATTATCTCAATAGTCAGAAGGCACAACTCTCTGTAAATACCCAACATGAGTAGAAAGGGCTGGATCTTGAATGGTTATCCTAGAAACACAGATCCTTTAAGGCAAAGATATGTCAAACTCATTCCATGGAGGGCCGAGACGGGCGGCTCCGGCGGCTCCTGACTGACGGGTGGCTCTGGCGGCTCCGGACAGGAGGGAGACTGGCGGCTCCGGACAGGAGGGAGACTCTGGCGGGAGGAGACGGAGAGACAGCCTGGTACGTGGGCCTGCCACAGGACCCACCAGACTGGGTAGACCTACAGGAGGCCTGGTGCGTGGAGGAGGCACCGGATGGACCGGGTTGTGGGGGAGCACTGGAGCTCTGGTGCGCAGCCTTGGCACCACTCCTCCAGGCTGGATGACCACTTTAGCCTGGACCCTCCAGAGTGCAGGCACAGGTTGAACCGGGCTGTGGGTAAGCACTGGAGCTCTGGTGCATACCACTCACACCTCTCCCTTAGGCTCAATACCCACATTCACCCGGCACGGGCGGAGTGCAGGCATAGGGCGCACTGCACCCTCCCAGCGCCCCGGAGACACAGCACGCAGAGCAAAATAATTTTGGGGGCTGCCTCTCGTGTCTGTTGCGCTGCCTTACCACATATTGCCGCCGCTCAGCTTTCGCTGCCTGTAGTTCTTCCTTGGGGCGGCGATATTCCCCAGCCTGTGCCCAGGGTCCCTTGCCGTCCAATATCTCCTCCCATGTCCATTTCTCCAGATATCGCTGCCTCTCGTTACCATGCTGCTTGGTCCTTTCTTGGTGGGTAGTTCTGTAACGATTGTCGTCGGGAGAAGGAGAAGAGGACAAAAGTGCAGAGTGGTACGTATTCATAATAATTTTAATAAAGATGAATACTGAACAAAAACAACAAACCGAAAAAACGAACAGTTCTGTAAGGTGCAACAAAAACACTATACAGAAAATAACTACCTACAACCCCTAGTGGGAGAACAGGCTGCCTAAGTATGGTTCTCAATCAGAGACAACGATTGCCAGCTGCCTCTGATTGGGAACCATAGCAGGCCAAACACATAGAAATAGAAAACATAGAACACAAAACATAGTATGCCCACCCCAACTCACGCCCTGACCAAACTACAATAGAGACATAAAAAAGGTACTAAGGTCAGGACATGACAAACAGACACTAGTGACCAGGCCCTCCATGGAATGAGTTTGACATACTTGCTTTAAGGCATGTTGGAAATTGAATTTAGTCACAAAGAAACCCATCTCATGAAGACATGAAGAAATAGGGCTTCTCTAAACAGAAAGGAAGCTTTCACCGTTTTGTACCTCCCGCATTACATCAATCTAAAACATTACATCAATCTAATCTTCTCTGTGATACGTATATAGGGGGCAGGAGGTCCAATAACAGAACTTTTACAGTTCTATGATAAAGTGAGGATGGAGGGACTTGTGGTGAGAACTTCTCACAGGACAACTCTATGCATTGTATTGGGCACTAATGTCCTTTTTGTTGTTGTTGTCCACTATGTTTTTATCTATGTGCAGATCTACAATAACTGTCGCTCTGTCATGAAACAACAGTTGGTGTTATTAAGAGAAAATACAAAGAGTGAAAGAGAAAAGCTAGACATTAATTTGATCAAAGTGGCTCTATCTAACAAAGTCAGAAAGTAATTCTTCAACCTTGGCTTTCTCTGAGAGTGCATCTCACAAGGACACAGCCAGGGGAGCCTTCTGCAAACAACTACAAATGTAAACACCAAGAAATAAATGACAAACCATACTCAATGGAATACCTCCTATCCAAAAGCCAAATCTGACAATATCAATCAGAGGCAAGATAACAAAACAATAATATATGTATGCTAACTTAATTAACACAGAGAAAAGCTTTGGCTCTGTGTTATTATTCATTTGATTTCCAAAGAGAAATCTCTTTGAAAACAGACACTCTTAACTCAAGGAGAGATTTGCACATTTCAAAAAGGATTAAAAAAAAATTGAGGTTAGTCAGTTTAAATAATTTATAATATTATATTTTTACTTTACTTAATTTTTTTTTTTACAGTACAAGTCAAATGTTTGGACACACCTACACATTCCTGTCACTGATTCCCCCAGTACTGCTGCTCATTCTGTTCACCATCAGGTCTAGTTCACCGGCCTTCTAGACGTCACTGAACTGGATCGTCACCAAAAACCCCGGACTGTTTTGTCTCATTCAGCACACCCCGGTTCCCATTCCCCCTGATTGTTTATTATTGTTCCATGTCTGTTGGTCTTGTGAGTACCTGTGCTCTGTTGTATCGGCTTGCGTGTTACCATGTTAGCGTGCAATTGTTATTATGTGTATTGTTATTACGGGTCTCGTCCCGTGTAATTATAGAGGTTAACACCTCGCTCTTTGTTTGGGTTACAGCCCTGTATTATATATATATATTTATATATATACATGTGTTTGCTTTGGGCTTTGTCCCCATCATGTTCATGACTTACGCTATTTTGGGTAGAGATAAAGAGATAAAATAAAAACATTTAGTATTCCTGCGCCTGTCTCCTATCATTACACAACGTGTCAATTCCAGATTTTTGCTTTATTTTTTAAACTATTTTCTACATTGTAGAATAATAATGAAGACATCAAAACTATGTAATAACACACATGAAATCATGTATTAACCAAAAAAGTGTTAAACAAATATAAATATATTTTATGTTCTTCAAAGTAGCCACCCTTTACCTTGATGACAGCTTTGCACACTCGTGTGCCTTGTTAAAAGTTCATTTGTGTAATGTATTTCCATCTTAATGCATTTGAGCCAATCAGTTGTGTTGTGACAAGGTAGGTGTGGTATAAAGAACATAGCCTTATTTGGTAAAAGACCAAGTCCATATTATGGCAAGAACAGCACAAAAAAGCAAAGAGAAACAACATTCCATCATTACTTTAAGACATGAAGGTCAGTCAGTGCGGAACATTTCAAGAACATTTCAAGAACTTTATGATGAAACTTGCTCTCATGAGGACCGCCACAAGAAAGGAAGACCCAGAGTTTCCTCTGCTGCAGAGGATAAGTTCATTAGAGTTACTAGCCTCAGAAATTGCAGCCCAAATAAATGCTTCAAAGAGTTCAAGTAACAGACACATCTCAACATCAACTGTTCAGAGGAGACTGCGTGAATCAGACCTTCGTGGCCAAATTGCTGCAAAGAAACCCCTACTTAAGGACACCAATAAGAAGAAGAGACTTGCTTGGGCCAAGAAACATGAGCAATGGACATTAGACTGGTGGAAATCTGTCCTTTGGTCTGATGATTCCAAATTCGAGATTTTTGGTTCCAACCGCCACGACTTTGTGAGATGCAGAGTAGGTGAATGGATGATCTCCGCATGTGTGCTTCCCAACGTGAAGCACGGAGGAGGAGGTGTGATGGTTTTTGGGTGCTTTGTCTGGTGACACTGTCTGCGATTTATTAACAATTCAAGGCACACTTAACCTGTAAGGACCGATGCTGGAGACGAGAAGCAAGTACAGGGAGTGAACATTTAATGGAAAATGAACGTCAAACAAAACAAGAACAGCGTCTGGACGGGGGAACAAAACAAAATTACGACAATAATCCTGACACGGGGAACAAAACTAAGGACCAGACAGATAAAGATGGGGAAATCAACAACGTGAAGGAGTCCAGGTGAGTCCAATGAGCGCTGATGCACGTAATGATGGTGACAGGTGTCCGTAATGAAGAGCAGCCTGGCGCCCTTGAGCACCAGAGAGGGGGAGCGGGAGAAGGCGTGTTAACCAGCATGGCTACCACAGCATTCTGCAGCAATACTCCATCCCATCTGGTTTGAGCTTAGTGGGACTATTGTTTGTTTTTCAACAGGACAATAACCCAACACACCTCAAGGCTGTGTATTGGCTATTTGACCAAGAAGGAGAGTTCTGGAGTGCTGCATCAGATGACCTGGCCTCGACAATCACCTGACCTCAACCCAATTGAGATGGTTTGGGTTGAGTTTGACCACAGAGTGAAGGAAAAGCAGCCAGTTATTTGATAGTTTTGATGTCTTCACTACTTTTCTACAATGTAGAAAATAGAAAAATAATGAAAAACCCTGGAATGAGTAGGGGTGTCCAAATGTTTGCCTGGTACTGTACATACGAATGACAACTTACAGACACATACAAACAATGACAACATCTCATCTGCCTTGCAGACTTGTATGCTTACACCCCCATCCCTAGCGCCTGCATTATTGTTTGCCGCTTGGTCTTAAAATTGTATCAATTTGTTTTTCTCATTCACACATGCTATTTCAAAATTCAAATTCATTGTGTCAGTAATGGCGGATTGATTAACTTCCAAGATTTTAGTATAAGTCAGTCAGTCAGTTTAATTGGAAACAAACTGTGGAATGTGGTGCTGAGTGTGCTGACAAAGATTCTAAACTTCTGATGAAGTGAACATTCTGAGTAAATAGACGATTTGCAATCTTCATTTCAATGTCATTCGTTAAACCGTTTCACCATGATCACGGTTTTTATTGTGGTTGGCATGGATGTAACAGTCCTTGTTATTTACTGTTGAGGCTGGGGTAGCTGAGAGGAGAGTAGACTAGGATGGAGAAGAAGAGAGGTATTTAGTGGGTGTTCCGTTCTCATTGTGTGCCCTGTCAGAAAAAAACCATTGACATATCCAATTAAACCCAAGGACGAGGGGACAAGGTGAGCCACTATGATAAGAAAGTCTAGACAAGGTCATCCACAGTACCTCTGATCTGCATAGCAAGGTACAGGCATAAACACCAGTGGAGGCTGCTGACGGGAGGACGGCTCATAATAATGGTTGGAATAGAGTCAATGGAAGGCCATCAAACACATGGTTGTGTTCGATACCATTCCATTGACTCCAATCCAGCCTTATTATGAGCTGTCCTACCGTCAGCAGCCTCCACTGATAAAGACCCATCCCAAATACAGGGGAGAGAGTAAGATGTATCACAATGTAGCACACATCATGATCTGTGATACATTGGGGTATTGGGGTGGAGAGTTTGACTGGATGGCTGGATGGCGGTTGAATATGTGGTTTACTGCGGCCAAGGAAGCAACTGGGACCTTTAGTTGGGGTCTCCAGCTCTGGGGGGCATCTGTTCTCTAATTAGCCCAATTAGGCAGACCCATTGACCATTAGCATGCTGCCGCTGTAGAGCCTACCGGAGCCTGCCTGCTTTCGGTTGGAGCAGCAAACACACCCAGAGATCTTCCTCCCTCTCCAGGCCCCATCCTTCCACCCTCTAACCTCTTTACCGCTGCTGCCTCAAGTGAGGTTCTGATCCACCGCCGGAGGTCATCATTATGAACCCGGCTCAAACGCTGCCAGGAAGCCAGCGAGCAACCACCCTGCATGTCTATTTATCATGGTCATCTATCTCTCTCTGTACCTCTCTCTCTCTCTCTCTATCCCTCACTATCCCCTCTCTCGCTCTCTATCTCTC
The DNA here is from genome assembly GCF_018296145.1 of Oncorhynchus tshawytscha. Taxonomy (NCBI): domain Eukaryota; kingdom Metazoa; phylum Chordata; class Actinopteri; order Salmoniformes; family Salmonidae; genus Oncorhynchus; species Oncorhynchus tshawytscha. The sequence goes on from NC_056440.1 coordinate 60,716,679, forward strand.
TTTATCTATCTCACTCTCTCCCTCACTGTAAACAGATTCCCTATTTGCTGACGAGACTGAGTGAGCATCACATCTGTGCACTGAACATCAAAGCGCACTTGTGATATGTAAATAGGGCAGAACTAAACGTCAGAAGTATTGTTGAATAATTTATTCCATCTATAGGTCTCTCTGAAGATGAGTGTGTATGGATCAAATGGGAACATAAATACAGCCGATAAACATACTGTCATATAAATTACTATTATGATAATGCACAGCCTGCTCCTTTATGCAACTTACCACTGACACCTTTAATAATACTCTTTGAAGGAAGAAAGTGGGGCATTAGTGCGCTGGACACACAATATGTCCAAGGTTTAGTTGTGAGCTGGCGTGTGTTGTGGCTGATGAAGCGTGCTGAGTTAAGGTACTCGCATCATTGAGACTGACACACACTGACTCACTCTGGAAATGAGCACTGGAATGGCTTCTCACGTGTGTTCCTTCAGCCCCTCAGCTCTGTGATCAAGTATAGTCCCGCTCACAGTCCCCATGGCTCCCTTTTAAAGATTGTGTGTGTGTGTGTGTGTGTGTGTGTGTGTGTGTGTGTGTGTGTGTGTGTGTGTGTGTGTGTGTGTGTGTGTGTGTGTGTGTGTGTGTGTGTGTGTGTGTGTGTGTGTGTGTGTGTGTGTGTGTGTGTACACGCAAATATGAAACGCAGTATCTGAACTCATCATGAGGGGCAGCAGTGGCTCGCGGGTCTATGTACCCACATCCATACACACACATGCAGTCAGAGCAGACCCTAGCATTCTAGGGGCCCTAAGTGAAACATTTTATTGGTCCCCCTCTTGACAGCAGAGAGAAAACACTTGCATTTTAGAGTTCATTTCCTGCAATTCTACACATTTTGCCATGGGGCATAGAGAATGTCATCCAGAATGTCATCCAATTCTAATCATTTTGCCATAAAGTGGAGAGAAATCTTAGTAGTTTTTAATCTGGTATCTGAGTGAGAGTGACTAACAAAATCAAAGGGGTCACCCGGTCGGTAATTCGACCATGAAAGCTAAATTTAGATAGCTGGCTAGATTAATTTACCAATCTAAAAAGTGTTAGCTGACTTGGCTAATTGTGTGGCTGTCAGTAGCTGACATAACAAATTAAATTAAATTAATTTATATAGCCCTTCTTACATCAGCTGATATCTCAAAGTGCTGTACAGAAACCCAGCCTAAAACCCCAAACAGCAAGCAATACAGGTGTAGAAGCACAGTGGCTTGGAAAAACTCCCTAGAAAGGCCAAAACCTAGGAAGAAACCTAGAGAGGAACCAGGCTATGAGGTGGCCAGTCCTCTTCTGGCTGTGCCGGGTGGAGATTATAACAGAACATGGCCAAGATGTTCAAATGTTCATAAATGACCAGCATGGTCAAATAATAATAATCACAGTAGTTGTCGAGGGTGCAACAAGTCAGCACGTCAGGAGTAAATGTCAGTTGGCTTTTCATAGCCGATCATTAAGAGTATCTTCCACTCATGTCCGGTGAACAGGTCAGGGTTCCATAGTCACAGGCAGAACAGTTGAAACTGGAGCAGCAGCACGGCCAGGTGGACTGGGGACAGCAAGGAGTCATGATGCCAGGTAGTCCTGAGGCATGGTCCAAGGGCTCAGTTCCTCAGAGAGAGAGAAAGAGAGAATTAGAGCGAACAATCTTAAATTCACACAGGACACCGGATAAGACAGGAGAAGTACTCCAGATTTAACATACTGACCCTAGCCCCTCGACACATAAACTACTGCAGCATAAATACTGGAGGCTGAGACAGGAGGGGTCAGGAGACAGGGCCAAAGTACCCCGGACAGTACCCCCGGACAGGGCCAAACAGGTAGGATATAACCCCACACACTTTGCCAAAGCACAGCCCCCACACCACTAGAGGGATATCTTCAACCACCAACTTACCATCCTGAGACAAGGCCGAGTATAGCCCACAAAGATCTCCGCCACGGCACAACCCAAGGGGGGTCGCCAACATGCTGATGCACAACCAAATTTAGAAATTCTATTCTACTATTCTAACTCTCAACAGTAAGTTGAGACTGTGACTGAGTTTCTAAAAATTAAAAAAAATCACCAGGGACCTACAACAGGGGAGCCCTGCGTTAAGGGATTGTATACACACCACGCACACTCTCTCACACACAACACACCATAACATAAACAACACAGCCTGCAGGCACACACACAGAGATGCCCGTGAGCACACACACACACAGCCACCCCCACTGTTATCAGTGCTACACTGACTAGCTGACTGCTCCTTTGTGTGACTCAATGTAAAATCAGAGAGATTAGACTGTTTAAAAAATGTCCAAGCACTGAGGCATGCAGGATCCAAACCTCAGAGCTTCACAAAAGCTCTCTCGACAAATATAAATACACACACACACAACATTTTCATTCTTCGACATCTGTGTCGAATCCCCTGCCGCCAGGAGTGATGAAAGCTCTGCCTATAATAACCCAACAATCAAACCGTCTCAGATAGAATGAGGCTACAGAATGAGGTGTTGAATTCCATTTCATCTCACCTGACAGAAAACATACCCCCCCATCCCATCTCTACCATCCTCCCTCCGCCCTCCCTCCTCCCCCCCATTCCATACACCTGTCCTTAATCACTTCACATCCACATTTTGTACCGTCTCTTCTTGCAACTTTCAATCCACCCCATGCTTTGTGGTACCTTTCATATCAGTAGTCTCTCCTTGGTCTTCCTTCCCAGTCTTTCTCCTTGGATTCCCATGTCCCTCTAGTGTGCAGGCTCTGGGAATTGAGCTGCTCTTCCTGCTATTGAAAATCAAATAGCCTGAGATCACTTTTGTCAGATCGTATAGAAAGGAAAGAGGAGAATTTCATCACCAGGGATTCCAGGGACCTACAGTTGTTTCCATTGATCATCCAGTCCACCTGTGGTAAATTCAGTTGATTTGACATGATTTGGAAAGGCATGCAGCTGTCAATATAAGGTGTCACAGTTGACAGTGCATGTCAGAGAAAAAAACAAGCCATGAGGTCGAAGGAATTGTCCGTAGAGCTCAGAGACCGGATTGTGTCGAGGCACAGATCTGGGGAAGGGTACCAAAAAATGTCTGCAGCATTGAAGGTCTCCAAGAACACAGTGGCCTCCATCATTCTTAAATGGAAGAAGTTTGGAACCACCCAGACTCTTCCAAGAACTGGCTGCCCGGCCAAACTGAGCAATCGGGGGAGAAGGGCTTTGGTCAGGCAGGTGACCAAGAACCTGATGGTCACTCTGACACTGCTCTAAAGTTCCTCTGAGGAGATGGGAGAACCTTCCAGAAGGACAACCATCTCTGCAGCACTCCACCAATCAGGTCTTTATGGCAGAGTGGCCAGGCGGAAGCCACTTCTCAGTAAAAGGCACATGACAGCCCTTTTGGAGTTTGCCAAAAGGCACCTTCTTTGGTCTGATGAAACCAAGATTGAATTTATCCTGAATGCCAAGCGGCAGGTCTGGAGGAAACCTGGCACCATCCATACACGGTGAAGCATGGTGGTGGCAGCATCATGCTGTGGGGATGTTTTTCAGCGGCAGGGACTGAGAGACTAGGATCGAGGAAAAATATTAACGGAGCAAAGTACAGAGAGAGATCCTTGATGAAAACCTGCTCAGGAGTGCACAAGACCTCAGACTGGGTCTTCTAACAGGAAAAGGATCCTAAGCACACAGCCAAGACAACGCAGGAGTGGCTTAGGGACAAGTCTCTGAATGTCCTTGAGTGGCCCAGCCAGAACCCGGACTTGAACCCGATCAAACATCACTGGAGAGACCTGAAAATAACTTTGCAGCGATGCTCCCCATCCAACCTGACAGAGCTTGAGAGGATCTGCAGAGAAGAATAGGATAAGCTCCTCAAATACAGGTGTGCCAAGCTTGTAGCGTCATACCCAAGAAGACTCGAGGCTACCAAAAGGTGCTTCAATAAAGTACTGAGTAAAGGGTCTGAATACTTAGTTTTCTATTTTTGCTTTGTCATTATGGGGTATTGTGTGTATATTTATGAGGCAAAATTTATTGAAAACATTGTAGAATAAGGCTGTCATGTAACAAAATGTGGAAAAAGTAAAGTGGTCTGAACACTTTCCGAATGCGCTGTATACCCTTTTCATACATAGGACGCCACTACAGTAATGGGTCGATAACGACAATTGATAACCTTTCTATAAGGAGAAAAGGCAAGACATAAAAGCAGATGCAGGAAGCAGATGGTTGAGCTCCGATATTTATTAATCCAAGGGGTAGGCAAAAGGTTGGTTGGGGACATGCAGAGTCCAAAACAGTACCAGACGAAGGGCAGTCTCGAGGTCAAGCCAGGCAGGGGTTCAGTAACCAGATCCCAGTCCAAACAGTACAAGGGGATAGGCAGACCTGAAGACAGAACAGGCAGAGTGGTCAGGCAGGCGGGTTCGGAGTCAGGACAGGCAAGGGTCGAAACCAGGAGGACAATGGAGACAATCACAAGGACAGGTGAAACAGATCAGGATGTAACACTTTCAGACTATTTTTTTTTTTAAGTGTGGTATCAGAAGCGTCTGTACCCTTTTCAGACAGTAGGATTGTTCTCCGGCATAGAATATTTAGTATTGCTTCCCTGACAAAAATAAACGTTATTGATGTGCTGTTGTGTTTTTTTATGGTAGGGTAGGTAGACGTGTTTTTTTATGGTAGGGTAGGTAGACGTGTTTTTTTATGGTAGGGTAGGTAGACGTGTTTTTTTATGGTAGGGTAGGTAGACGTGTTTTTTTATGGTAGGGTAGGTAGATGTGGTTTTTTTTGGTAGGGTAGGTAGACGTGTTTTTTTATGGTAGGGTAGGTAAGTTGGTAAGTCATTGTATTTAACAAACTTCATAGTATTTTGGTTTGGAGTGAAGGGTCTGTGCGCAGACAGCAGGTAGGCAGGCTGTGTGCAGGCAGCTTGAGATAATTTGATTGACAGTTCTGGTTGGCTAGTGATGGACGCTAGTCCCGCTTCAGAAGCAGCATTGCTTACAGGCAAGATAAATGCCCGTTCAGTCACTCTTCGAAACTCCAGAGTAGGTTACGTGGCGGCATTTAAAAAAAAAAAACAGTGTACCCTTTCAGAAAAACAAATATGCCGTAGTCCGAGTGCTTTCAAGGCGACATACGTTTGAAAGGGGCAATAGACTGACCAGGTGAATCCAGGTGAACGCTATGATCCCTTATTGATGTCTCTTGTTAAATCCACTTCAATCAGTTTAGATGAAGAGTAGGAGACAGGTTAAAGAAGGACTTTTAAGCCTTGAGACAATTGAGACATGGATTGTGTATGTGTGCCATTCAGAGAGTGAATGGGAAAGACAAAATATTGAAATGCCTTTGAACGGTAGTAGGTGTCAGGCGCACTGGTTTGTGCGTCAAGTATTGCCACACTGCTGGGTTTTTCACACTTAACAGTTTCCTGTGTGTATCAAGAATGTTCCACCACCCAAAGGACATCCAGCCAACTTTACACAACTGTGGGAAGTATAGGAGTCAACATGGGCCAGAATCCCTGTGGAATGATTTGTGCACTTTGTAGAGTCCATGCCCCAATGAATTGAGACTATTCTGAGGGCAAAAGGCAGTGTAACTCAATATTAGGAATGTGTTCCTAATGTTTTGTACACTCAGTGTAGACCCTAAAGTTAACTTACAAGACAAAGCATCAGTAGTGGTGTGTGGGTAAAATCACTGGGTTAGCCAATCCAGAAACAAAAACCTATATTATAACCTGTGTTGTGATAATTGCGTTGTTTGCTCTATAACTTGTGAGTTCATATGCCTTGTCACTGTGAAATATGGGCCTAAGGCTGAGACATTAAGACACAGTGGAAGAATAAATTCAACCACACCTTTGTTTCATTACAAAACCGGAGAGCAACATCTGTCCGGTGAACTACACAAAGCATATGGAGTGTAACTGCTGCATAGTCAATCAAAGTAAGGATTCCAACTTATTCGTACTGAATAACTATTGATTTAGAAACGCGGAGAGGTACCGCAAGTCGCAAAGAAAACATGAGCCTCACTCCACTACCTTCTTTTACGCATACAAAGCTGCACATTTTTGCATATTCCAACGGACTCCATTTCATAGGAAACAAGCAGTCATTAAGATCAAGTTTGGCCAATTAGTGTGCGCGGCCAACACACCTGAACACACTTAATTAACAAGATAGAGGATAGAGTTTTTTTTGATGCTGGAATGTATGCGTTTCAAAAATACATTCTTAGAATGTTTTCTGAATGTTACGAAAGTTTTTTTATGGATGATTTTCTTATAGTCCTGACAACGGAATGTACGTTTTTAAATAAGACTCTTAGAATGTTCTCTGAACATTACTAAAGTTTTATTGTGTTTTTTTTATGGAATGTTTTCTTAACATTCTCTGAATAATTTGAGAACATGAGGAAACCTGTAGGACACGTTATGCTGAAGTAATGACATTCTAACAGAGGAACGTTGTTTCTTAACGTTCTCTGAACTATTTGAGAACATTCCCAATGTCAAACCAGTGGGAGAGCTTTCCTAGAACATTGCCAAAAGTAAAATGAAATGTAACCATGTTTGAGCTTTTAGGAAACTTTCTGTTAATAAACTAATGAAAGTTTTTTTTGTCAAGTTCCTTAAATGTGCTGAGAATGTTCCAAAGTCAAACAATTATCCTGCACCATTTCCAGAAAGTCGTGAGAAGGTTTTATGCAAAATAAGCATGGGACAACCACGTTCTCACCAAGCTCTAATAAGCATAAGGTTCTCAGAACATTATGTGCTACTGTAGCTAGGTACAGTTTTTGGTTGGGTGGATATTACAGTAGTATTTACTGTAGTATTCTACAACACTATACAGTATGTACTACACATGATCGTAGGACACTACACTGTGTGATATAGTATATTACAGTTTACTATGGAATTCTATAGTAAGTACTGTACTATTCTATAGTAAACTGTATTATTTGTTCATGTGGGGCACTAGGCCTATACTGTATGATGTGTTCCATTCTGGTCTTATTGAATAAAAATACATTTTTACTTTATAACATGAATCACACTGCTTCCTTTACTTAGATGAAAGCTACTGTATCTCTGCCATTTAAACTGTAACCTACTTCTCAATCTCTGGTCAAAGACACATCTACCTTGCTTTGGTGAAGATTTACTTGCCTTACAAGAGGAGAGTAACCAATCACACAAATCAATGAAACTGAGGAGAATTACTAGCTCATCAGAACGACAATCCCTTGATCATTCACTCAATAAAGTGAGCCCATGGTGGCAGGGGATGGACTTTATAGGAGAGTGGTGCATCAGGCTAGAAGGTACTGCTGTGATCTTGGCTATATGAAGGAAGGGTGAGGGGGTGTTGCTGCTATAGATTGGGGTCTCTGACTCAGTGTGAGAGGGTAATGATTGCCTGATAATTCAGCATCGACTTCAAAAGCCTGTATCGGATGAAGTGTTTCAATCTATGGATTCCAGGCATCACTATGCCATAAAAGTTCCACCCGTGAAGAGTAAATAATCCAGGATTCAAAGTAACGGATGAATTACCCCAGTATTAAGCACAACATTGTGTCAAAGGAAACAAGTCGGATATCGGTTTCCAAAGGCCACGCTTTCTACTTCATAGATATTATTCTCTCTTCCCTCTGTCAGATTCGTTCCCATTTTACTAACGTCCTCATCTCAAATAGGTAACAGCCCTTTGTTTGATTAATCCCCTTTATGATTAGCATTATCAAATGAGAGAACATGATTGTACAGACTCTCATTAATTGTGAATGTGACCCCATTAGAAGTAGAGAGGCAGTGGCCAACAAGGGCTGAAAAGATTAACTTTGGGTCTGAGATGGGGCTGGACTCTTTTGAACAGAATGATTAATAAAGAGTTGAAAAGTGGGACTCCAGATGTTTCTCTTGTTCCAATGTCTTCTGGCTCCATCTTCCAAGGGCTGGAATCTATTCAATTATGTTCATAAATATAATATAATCTCACAGTTGACAAATATAGAATGGATTTGTATTATTTAAATGCAACCTGGGAGAAATGTGTTGAATAAAATGACAGCGAGAATATGCAAATTGGCTAAGAAGATTAAAAAGATCAGTGGAGGCTGCTGTAAAGTGGCATAGAGGGCTTTACACCAAAGAGAGTAGGCGGAGAGGAAGAGGAAACGAGAGGGATGAGGTGGGTGGAGTGAAATAAGGCAAGAGCAGGGAGAAAACAAGGTGGAGAAAAAGAATGAGAGGGGAAAAAAAAGGATGAATGGGAGGAAAGAAAATAGGAGCAGGATTATTGTTTCAGGCTGAGGAAAGAAAGAGTATAAGAATGATAAGACTGTAAAGGGGTATGATGCTGATTTCATCTCTGGCTCCATTGTCCACACTTCACCTAAACTTAATGAGGTCTTACCAAATTGAACTTTCTCCCAATTAATTGTAATTAATCACAAGCTTTCACTCCTCAAGAAACTGATATTCTATAAATATTCTATAAATAAAACATAGCAAACTGTCAGTGAAAACATGCCTAATTCTCTAATTCCAATTCTAATTCCAGCTTCTCAATATCATTTCACTATTTCAACAGTTTTTTTGTGGCCATTTGAGGCGACTAAATGTCACTTTTTCATGGCAACTGTTAATAAAGTTCCCTATCTTGTCTGAGCATGGCTTCTCATTACCGTGATAACAATTATCCTAGCAGTCTGCTCCCTATCAGAGTGTCAGATCGGATGGGATGATATCTGTTCAAAGCTTTCCCCAAAACAGAAAAATAACAGACGATCAGGCAAAGGGTGAAAATGATAAAGAAAATATTTATAAAAAAGACCAGCTATGATATTTAAAACGAGTTGTTCTAAGCTGAAAAGTTGCTATCACAACTATCACAGATATGAGATATTTTACAGAGATTTCCATAAAATGGTTGATTATTGAGTTGTTTGGGGGCCCTTAAACTTTGTCTAAGTTAAGGGTTCAGAGACTTGAGCTGCAGTTTAAATACTAGAGACATATCCTCCATTAACTTTAGGTTCATCAAATTATACTTTGAAGGCGTTTCGGTAACACAAAATGGTACGGAGCCCTTATTACACTGCAATTACATGTGTAATTACACTGTAACAAGCAGTGTAGTTCATTCTAATAATTCAGTTACATTGTAATAACAACATGTAACTGGTGGTAATTGCAATCTGTAATTACAGATGTGTAACAACAGCCATGTTTGTTACAAATGGGCAAGTTTCCACTAAATTCACCAATTTAGAGTTTTGTTTCTTCTCAGCTGGATCCGATTCAGTAATAACTATCACAAGGTTGTAATAATGGCGCCGGAGGAAATGGCTGCCGTTTTATGGTCTGCTAACCAATTGTGCTATTGTGTGTGTTTTTTGTGCTATTTGTAACTTATTTTGTACATAGTGTTTCTGCCACCATCTCTTATGACCAAACAGAGCTTGTAGATATCAGAACAGCGATTACTCACCCCGTACTATCTCTTATGACCATGACCAAACAGAGCTTGTAGATATAAGAACAGCAATTACTCACCCCGTACTGGAAGAAGATTTCTTCTTTAACGTGTCGGACGTGAAGGATTTACTCCATTCACCTGACAAGGCCCTCATCCCCGTCATTTGCAGGAGAAAGAGACTGAGATATCGGGGACGTAGCTCTGGGTGCCTTGTAAGGATTCGATTGCGAGTGGGTAATCTGCCTTTACCATCGGGTCCTATTAGCCAACGTACAATCACTGGATAATAAAATAGACGAACTACGAGCACGTATTTCCTACCAACGGGACATTAAAAACTGTAATATCTTATGTTTCACCGAGTCGTGGCTGAACGACGACTGAATAACATACAAATGGCGGGTTTTACGCTTTTTTGTCAGGATAGAACAGCAGCCTCTGGTAAGACAAGGGGTGGAGGTCTATGTATATTTGTAAACAACAGCTGGTGCACGAAATCTAAGGAAGTCTCGAGGTTTTGCTCGCCTGAGGTAGAATATCTCGTGACAAGCTGTAGACCACACTATTTATCAAGAGAGTTTTCATCTATATTCTTCATAGCTGTCTATTTACCACTACAAACCGATACTGGTGCTAAGACTGTACTCAATGAGCTGTGGCGCTCCTAGTGGCCGGAGACTTTGACGTAGGGAAACTTAAATCCATTTGAACTCATTTCTAGATTCCGGATCTCTAGCAGGACTCAGAAGTTTATATGAAATCCCGCTATGCCCTCCGACAAACCATCAAATAGGCAAAGCGTCAATACAGGACTAAGATTGAAATGTACTACAATGGCTCCAACACTCATCGGATATGACAGGGCTTGCAAACTATTACAGACTACAAAAGCACAGCCGAGAGCTGCCCAGTTACACGAGCCTACCAGACGAGCTAAATTACTTCTATGCTAGCTTTAAGACAAATAACACTGAAACATGCATGAGAGCATCAGTTGTTCCGGACGACTGTGTGATCACGCTCTCCGTAGCCAATATGAGTAGGACCTTTAAACAGGTCAACATTCACAAGGCCGCAGGGCCAGATGGATTACCAGGACGTGTACTCCGAGCATGCGCTGACCAATTGTCCCTGACTGAGTCTGTAATGCCAACATGTTTCAAGCAGACCACCATAGTCCCTGTACCCAACTCAGGTAACCTGCCTAAATGTCTACCAACCCATAGAACTCACATCTGTAGACATGAAGTGCTTTGAAAGTCTGGTCATGGCTCACATCAACACCATTATTCCAGAAACCCGAGATCCACTCCAATTTGCATACCGCCACAACAGATCCACAGCAGATGCAATCTCTATTGCACTCCACGCCACCCCTGGACAAAAGGAACACCTATGTGAGAATTCTATTCACTGACTACAGCTCAGCGTTCAACACCATAGTGCCTAAAGCTCATCACTAAGCTAAGGACCCTGGGACTAAACACCTCCCTCTGCAACTGGATCCTGGACTTCCTGACGGGCTGCACCCAGATGGTAAGGGTAGGTAACAACACATCCGCTACGCTAATCCTCAACACGGGGGCCCCTCAGGTGTGCTTGCTCAGTCCCCTCCTGTACTCCCTGTTCACTCATGACTGCTGGGCCAGGCACAACTCAAACACCATCATTGAGTTTGCTGATGACACAACAGTGGTAGGCCTGATCACTGACAATAAGACAGCCTAACAATTGGATACCACGAAATTGGGGAGAAAAGGGGGTAAAAATATATCTTGTCTCATCGCTACAACTCCCGTACGGGCTCGGGAGAGACAAAGGTCGAAAGTCATGCATCCTCCAATACACAACCCAACCAAGCCGCACTGCACATTGGTGCGGCTGGTATCCAACCTGGAAGCCAGCACCAATGTGTTGGAGGAAACACCGTGCACCTGGCGACCTGGTTAGCTTGCACTGCGCCCGGGCCCACCACAGGAGTCGCTGGTGCGCGATGAGACTAGGATATCCCTACTGGGAAAACCCTCCCTAACCTGGACGACGCTAGGCCAATTGTGTGTCGCCCCACGGACCTCCCAGTCACAGCCAGTTGCGACAGAGCCTGAGCGCGAACCCAGAGCCTAGGCGCGAACCCAGAGCCTGAGCGCGAACCCAGAGCCTGAGCGCAAACCCAGAGCCTGGGCGCGAACCCAGAGCCTGGGCGCGAACCCAGTCTCTGCAGCTAGCACTGCAAAGTGCCCTAGACCACTGCGCTACCCGGGAGGCCCAGAAATTATGCTTTTTAATCATTGATAGAAATACCAGTTGATAGAAATACATTTGACTGTCATGCTTATTGGGATATATTTTAATTTGCATAATTTAATGGGATTAAATTGGCATTTCGTTAGTCATCGTATCTTATTTATCCAACTGTCACATGCGCACAGCATACAGAGCCTATTTTAAGCGGGGGTTACTCCTGCAGCTCCTCAGCTGGTTGCTGCTGGAGTAAAATGTGTGTTTATAAGACAGTTCATTGCGCAACAATTTTAAATGTCTTCCCAATTCTAAATGTCTTTCAATGGCCGTTTTAGTGTTATTATTGCATTTACAAAACCACTAAATACTTTGTCATTTTATCTCAAGTCTGTAATTGGAGTCGCCAACTTTCACACTTCTGAGACTTGAAAAACGACACATAATTGCAGTGCACACAACTTAAACATAAATCCAATTAGCCACGTTACCTACTTGTAAAGTAAACGGTGTCCAAATAAACACTTCTTAATTACACTCACAGAAAACCTGTCTTGGATGAGATAAGAGGCTAATTCATTCAGTTTTTCATTATGTTCTCCCAGTAAACCAAAACATAAAAGAATGATAGGTCCTATCCTTCTGCCAGACAAGAGGTCAGCCTCTGTAGTCGAGTGGCTTGGCAGTCCTTTCTCCAGTTTGGATAGATACCAGTGGATGAAGTAACGTCACTCCAGCAACACCCTACATTCCTCAAGAGGGCAATGAGAGCCCATTGGCCTCAGTCTCCCAGCATTCACTGGAGCCTTGTGAAAACTCTGCTCACCCAATGAGAAGTCTCCCACTGCTCATCAGCTTTAGAGAGGCTGAGGCCTCAGATCCGCTCATCTCATAATCGGACTGTAACAGTGGCTGTGGCCACACTCAACCACTAACCCCATGGCTAGGGTATAGAGCAGAACACCACTTACAGACTGGGAGATCACTGCCGGTTGATCAGCTGCAGCCTTTCGGCATTGGCTCGGTGCTATTGACAGTGGGCTCTCCACGAGGGAGACGGCGTCACATAGCCAACGTAGCATGCTCTATGTGAAATCAATGTTTCAAGAAATATTAAAAGCCCATGTGTAGTCACTGACAATATCCCTTCATTATGGTCTTCAATACCAGTGCTGAACCAACCAAACAAAGAAAATACGCACAGGAATGGAATATAAACAGGGAGAAAGTGGAAAATGAAGAGTTAAAGATGAATTTAATCTAATTAAAGGCGCTTGGGTGTCACATCACTTGGGTTCCTCTTCCTCACTGAGAGCTGAGGGGTGAGCTGCGCTAGCTGCATAGTGACCAGGGACACACGGTATGGTGTGGACAGGACAGGGAGGGAGTATTGATATGCAAATGATGCTCCTCATTAGCTACAATTAATTAGAGGCAAGCTGCTGTGGGCCGCTGTGCTAGCAGTCAGACCAGCCAAGCTGTTTATCTGGAACAAGAGATGCACATGAAACCATGTATACTGGAACTGATGAAGGGAGGGGAAAGAGAAAAAACACTGGAAACGAGACGGAATGAAAGGAAGCGAGACGGCAAAGAAAGAGAGTGAGATAGATACAGAGACAGAGAGAGAGAGAGAGAGAGAGAGAGAGAGACAGAGAGAGAGAGAGTGAGATAGATACAGAGACAGAGAGCGAGAACGAGAGAGAGAGAGAGAGAGAGAGAGTGAGATAGATACAGAGACAGAGAGCGAGAGAGAGAGAGAGAAAGAGAGTGAGATAGATACAGAGACAGAGAGCGAGAGAGAGAGAGAGAGAGAAAGAGAGTGAGATAGATACAGAGACAGAGAGCGAGAGAGAGAGAGAGAGAAAGAGAGTGAGATAGATACAGAGACAGAGAGCGAGAGCGAGAGAGAGAGAGAGCGAGAGAGGGAGAGCGAGAGAGGGAGAGCGAGAGAGAGAGAGAGCGAGAGAGGGAGAGCGAGAGAGAGAGAAAGAGAGTGAGATAGATACAGAGACAGAGAGCGAGAGCGAGAGAGAGAGAGCGAGAGAGGGAGAGCGAGAGAGAGAGAAAGAGAGTGAGATAGATACAGAGACAGAGAGCGAGAGAGAGAGAGAGAGAGAGAGAGAGAGAGAGTGAGATAGATACAGAGACAGAGAGCGAGAGAGAGAGAGAGAGAGCGAGAGAGACAGATGTGGATAAGGATGGAAGGAATTGTGTAGCAAGGCGAGAAAGGGAGGATAAGGTTGAACACGAGTGTATTGCCTGTGGACAATAGGGAGAGGTGAGAAGAGAGATGTTTTGACTGCTCAGTCCTGAGGTGGTGGCATGTCACACCTGAGAGATCTGACCAGCTGACAATGACTTCCTTCCTAGGCAATACTCTCGGTAAGACGGTGTGACAAGAGGTCAGAGTAACAAACACACAGAGAGCAACTTGAAAAAGAGATGCCCACCAGACACAGAGCACGGGTATTATTGTGGATCACATAATAACAAAGTGACAGGCCAGTCAGACCCTGATATAGGGGCTGGGTTATGGTGTGAACTATATCGAGCAGGGCAGAAGTTACGGTATATTGCTCTTATAGATTTCCAAAAGACACAAAAAAACGTTTTTTCCATTCCGAGCCTCATGACAGCTGAAGCCAGCAAAGCAGAGAGAGGAAGGTGATGATGGGATGTCAGCGCACTCATTTCTCTGTCTTCAGACTGTCCGCCATAGCTTTGCACTGGGGGATTCCTCCGCTGTCTGACTACAACCTTTCTCTTCCTCTTGCTCTCTCTTTCCTCTCTACTTCCATCCTTATCTAAACCGCTCCACCTTTCACATACTAGCCTACATTCTCTCCCTATATAATTCAGTCACTCTCCCTGTGATGCACAACCTATGTGCACAGTGCACACCATTTCTTCTTCCTATCCCCATGCTTCTCTTTTAGACTTTCAGTAAGATAAGGCATATTGCTAGTTTCACAGTGAGCCAATATATTCCATTGTTTTGTATTAATATTTTAAGGACTTGCAGGGAACAGCCACCAATCTCTGCTAGCATGACAACTGTGTTGTGACAAACAGAAAAGGCAGAAAAGTCCCTGACATTTTTCTGTCATCTTTTCCGATTTCCACACTCAAGGTTTCCTTTCATCTCTCAACCTTGCTTTCTCTATCTTTTCTTCTTCAATAATGTATACATTTAAACATGATTTTATCCTGAACCATTATAATAAGTCCCGATGCATCATGTCATTCTGTGGCCTTGTGGCTGGGCTAGTTGTTATTCATTTTGTCAGGATGATAAAAGTGTCTGTCTGTGTGTGTCTCAAATGGGCTGAAATAAAGTGTTTTAATGGAGAATGTGAGAGACATACCATACAGATAAAACTGCCTTCTACATCAGAGAGACGGGCAGGCACTGAAAGAACTGACAACAACTTAGACAGCTTTGAGAGCCAACTGCTATTTAAGAGAAACTGGGAGTTTAATTATGCCTCTTATCATTCCATAGCCAGAGCCGCCTGTAGGGCAGGGTGTTATTATGAAGAGATGCTATATCTGGTTTACGATCTTTTTAATGTCTGTCTGGAGCTCAGAGACATATATGTAGCAACAGTGTGGAGAGGTTAGGTATGCGTATGCCTACAAGACATCTGAACCATTATCTCAAGTAAGAAACTGTTGTTACTGCTCTGCACTTATGAGACATTGATCCAAAGTAGGAACACCGTCAGTTGAAGTTAAAAAACAAAATAGTATTTCTCAATGTAGATAACCTCACAGTTGGCAATGTAGCATATGAATTAAGTTAATCAGAAAAACACCTGGGGCCTCATTTATAAAAACGGACTTTTGAGCGATTTTGATTTTAAGTATGACTTACGCAGAAAACCACGTTTAAGTAGTTATTTATAAAACCTTACTTTGACGTGGAAATGATCTTATCTCTACGCAAAGTCTAGACTTATTTTCCTGCTGGCTATGTAGGAGTATTGCAGTTTGGGGCGCCTACATGTCCAAGCCTGTGGTGAACTATGCATTAGCTTTATGAACAGTTTGTTAGGAATTATCAATTAAAGGTGTGATTAATTCATTGGCAGACGAAAAGTGTTTTTGAATTAAAAACAGAATGCGATGTTCTATAAATAGTGTCAAATTAGAAAAAAAAAGTAACCATGACTGTTCTTGTGTTATTGGAAGACATTGAAAACCATGCTTTGAGAACAGAGTTTTCAGAGACCGGAATTACTTTTTTGCACGTGATGATCCAGGGGTCTCCCAAGAAATGTTCTGTTAGATTTGTGCACAGATTTAGCACCTAATCTGGAAAGGAAGACATACCTGATTACAGCATATCATTCAGCCGCATCCTGCCACAAGTGATCGAGCCGATTCTACAAGTATTGTCCACGAGATACATTAGTTTCCCATTTACAGCGTATTGTGCATGTAGCACGAGATACATTTGATTCCCATTTACAGCTGATGAACAGGCACATAAAACCAAGTTTGTCCGCTCATTTAATTTCCCAGGGGTCATAGGTGAAGTTGACTGCGCGCACATTGCCTTACGCGCACCGTCTGTAGATGAACAGTACACTACCGTTCAAAAGTTTGGGGTCTCTTAGAAATGTCCTTGTTTTTGAAAGAAAAGCACATTTTTTGGTCCCTTAAAATAACATCAAATTGATCAGAAATACAGTGTAGACATTGTTAATGTTATAGATGACTATTGTAGTTGGAAACGGCAGATTTTTAATGGAATATCTACATAGGCATACAGAGGACCATTATTAGCAACCATCACTCCTGTGTTCCAATGGCACGTTGTGTTAGCTAATCCAAGTTTAGAATTTTAAAAGGCTAATTGATCATTAGAAAACCCTTTTGCAATTATGTTAGGACAGCTGAAAACTTGTACTGATTAAAGAAGCAATAAAACTGGCCTTCTTTAGACTAGTTGAGTATCTGGAGCATCAACATTTGTGGATTTGATTTCGGGCTCAAAATGGCCAGAAACAAAGACTTTTCTTCTGAAACTCGTCAGTTGATTCTTGTTCTGAGAAATGAAGGCAATTCCATGCGAGAAATTGCCAAGAAACTGAAGATCTCGTACAACGCTGAGCACTACTCCCTTCACAGAACAGTGCAAACTGGCCCTAACCAGAATAGAAAGAGGTGTGGGAGGTGCCAGTGCACAACTGAGCAAGAGGACAAGTACATTAGAGTGTCTAGTTTGAGAAATAGACACCTCACAAGTCCTCAACTGGCAGCTTCATTAAATAGTACCCGCAAAACACCAGCCTCAACATCAACAATGAAGAGGCGACTGGCATGCTGGCCTTTTCTAATAATCAATTAGCCTTTTAAAATTATAAGCTTAGATTAGCTAACACATGCCATTGGAACACACAAGGGATGGTGGCTGATAAAGGGCCGCTGTTGATATTCCATAAAAAAATAAAACTGCCGCTTCCAACTACAAAAGTAATTTACAACATTAACAATGTCTACACTGCATTTGATCAATTTTATCAAAATATGTTTTTTTCAAAAACAAAGACATTTCTAAGTGACCCCAAACTTTTGAACAGTAGTGTATATGTTAAGTGTTCAGATCTGCGATGCCCATGTGCAACTACTCAATGTATGCTCCACGCAAGACTTGTTCATTCTGCGCCACAGTAGTGTAGGCCCACAACAGAGCAAGATTGGTTGTGGTGCGCACCATCGGACTGCTGAATGGCAGGTGTCATTGCCTTGAGGCATCAGGTGGACAACTCTACAAGCCAGAAGGTTACTTCATTTAATAAAAATAGAAAACAAAATTAGACTTGCAACATACCAACATTTTATTGAAATGGCACACCAAGGTTCTGGCCAAATAATTAACTTGGCCCTACAGTTACTGAGATGTGACCTTGAAGCTTGTTAAGTTCTGCAGCAATGCTAGTGTACACTAATGGAATCAGCTAAGTCCTATCATTGCCACTAACATTGCAACGAAATGTGAACAGATTAAGGGGACATCTCAGTAACTGTAGTGCAAGTTTGACAAGAACATTGGGGTGTGCAATTTCAAACCTAAATATAAAGAGGTTTGCCTGTTTAATGAATGGTTTCCCTCCCCAGTCAAAGGTGACACGCATAATACTGGCATGTGGTGTGAGCCACAACATAGCCCTAAGGCATGGAGAGTAGAAGAGACACCCAAGAGCCTCATAACCCACCACCCAATGGAGCACCTGCCCCAGCTGATGCAGTGAGAAGGAGGTAGGATCTCAGAGATTTGCTATAAGAAACAGAATGCCAGACAATATACAAAGCATAGGTTTTTTTATTAACATAGTGGAAAACATTCATCAATTGCATTATGTAAATGAAGTAAAACCCTGTATATTCTTCCAACTTCAGTCACAATCTGCCCAACCAATGCATTCAACACTTTCTGGGTTTGCAGGACTGAGGTGGTCAACACAAACTGTAGACGTGGACAGACCCTCAACCCCTGTGGCAAAACATTCCCTCACTCATGGCATCTGCGAGTCTGCGATGCTTGGGAACCGGGGCCTCACGGATTGGGAACCGGCACACGTGTGGCCAAACATTTAGCACCTGCTGATTTGGGAGCCTCACGCACTTTCTCCCTTGGTGGAGGGGCCACCCTCAAACGAGACACGGGCTGCAACACAGCTTCCTCCATTTCTATGTGAATTAAAATAAAATCAGTGTGTATTGTATAAAAGTTACTGACAACCACAGTTACACATTCTCTTAATTACTTACCGTTATCCAGTGATGCTGTAATGAACACGATGGGAGACAGCTGGTTTCAAGCGCAGGGCGCAGCAGGTGTTTTTGTAAAGGACCACAGGAGGAGGCAGGTAGCTGGGTCTAGGGGCAGGCAGGCCATACACAGGGGTCCAAAAAGGCAACAGTACAAGCAGGGAAAAGGCTAGTAACATCGTCTGGGAGATCAGGCAACAGGTTAACAGTATATCCGAAAGTACAGGCAGGGACTAGGCAAAATGCGTCGTTAGTTTCTGCCTGCTTCACTATCATACTCGGGAGGCTTTAGATTACGGGGACAAACAGAACTCCGAATAGAAGTGTCACAAAACAAATAATACCGCACTATGGGACAAAGAACTGAACTAAATAGTGTGTGATAATGACATACAGGTGTGTGAACAGGTGATCAGAATTCAGGTGATCTGGAAAGTGAGCTGCGTTCTGGGGATCTACATGTTTGAGAGTTGGAAGCAGACATTACAGATGCAGTCGTAGGGGATTCGCGTCCCGACGTTACTGCTAAACGATGTAAAAGTTGGGATTAAACCATATGAAAAATAAAGCAGAAGAGCTCAAATAGAAGAAACACCTTTAAAAAAAAACACATTTACTGTCGCCATCGGGGTATGTGCGAGTGTATGCGCTTTAACCAATGAGTGCCCCGATGCACTGGTCCATTTGGGAGAGCTCCGGGGTGCCAGGCCCCCCCTCCCGTTGCCTTAATGCTGCGGTTATGGCTATTATATTTCCCCCCTTGCAGTTTAAGGTCAGACCATTTCTCTTTCACATCAGCCACAGTTCTGTCTTGCTGCCCCACCTCGTTCACTGCAGCGGCGACACACTCCCAAGATACCCGTTTGGCTTCGTCAACCCACTATTAAGTTCACCGAATAATACGTGTTGCCCGTCTTCAATCTCCTACCACAGCCGTGATCGCGAAGACCAAAAGGTTAGCTTTTCTCTTTTGGTCCATGACTATTCCTGACTAAACCCTCATTTGTGCGAGCATTCTATAAGGGGGAATCGCTGATTGTAAGGCACGTTCAGGTGCCATCAATTCTAAGTCAATTTGAGGTTTATAGATCACAGGTGCGTAAATTACAAATGGCTTCTTAGAACCTGCGTAAGCAAGGTAGTTTATACTCAGTATCTTTTATGAATCGAATGTAAGCACACCGTCAAATGATCTTACGACAAAGTTCAAGTATCAATCTAAGACTTTGTTTTATGAATGAGACCACAGAAGATTTTTAAAAAGTAAACAAAGTGTCTCGCTTGATCAGGTTTGGTTATGAAAGACGTCAACTTGCAGGGTGTGGGCTGTATTACTAATATGCATGACACAATGCAGCATTGATTTCACAACTCTGAATTGTTCTAAGTTCCTCAAGTTGTGATCTTTGAAGTAGTAGGCTAGACGTAAGTTTGAAGTCTGGCAAAAAGCCTGTTGTCGCGAACTTTGAATGTTGTAGTAAAATATATTTTTTGACAAAGCATCCCATCCTATACCCCACAATTACTACCCCTCTCATGGTCTTCAACTACAACGAAATACCTCATTCAATATCTCCTCCACCAGCTTGCTATTAGTGAAGCTCAACTTGTACCTTTAAACATTTAATTAGTTTCAACAAAATGGGAAGCAAAGAACAGCAGACATGAAACCCCATAGTCTCACTCAGGCGGAGGCCCCCAAGTCCCCATGAGTTTCAAAGTCGGCGTTCTCAGCTTAATTGTGCCCCACTTATTTTTAATTAAAGTTCCCTTTGTGTGGTTTAAATGGTGGCTAGGGAGATGACATTAAGTAAAGGGGATTCGTCCTTGTTCTGTCAGTGGTTTAATGAAGACAGACTGTTTTTTTCCATGTACTGACGTCACAAACTCGTTGTGTGGAGTCCAGGATTTTTTTATTCAATCATTATTTTACCAGGTAAGTTGACTGAGAACACTTTCTCATTTACAGCAACGACCTGGGGAATAGTTACAGGGGAGAGGGGGGATGAATGAGACAATTGTAAACTGGGGATTATTAGGTGACCGTGATGGTCAGATTGGGAATTTAGCCAGGACACCGGGGTTAACACCCTTACTCTTACAATAAGTGCCATGGGATCTTTAATGACCTCAGAAAGTCAGGACACCCGTTTAACGTCCCATCCGAAAGATGGCACCCTACACAGAGCAGTGTCCCTAATCACTGCCCTGGGGCTTTGTTTTTGTTGTTGTTTTAGACCAGAGGAAAGAGTGCCTTCTACTGGCCCTCCAACACCACTTCCAGCAGCATCTAGTCTCCCATCCAGGGTCTGACCAGGACCAACCTTGCTTAGCTTCAGAAGCAAGCCAGCAGTGGTATGCTGCTGGTGATGAGCTTCTGCATGATCTCCTAGCAGTAACACTGGGGTGACATATATACCAAATAAACCAGACAGACCAACACTTCAGTATTCTGTCCCTCTGGTCATTCTGTTATTTCAAGCTACATTGAGCATCGTGTTGGCACAGGAGGCTAGACTTACTGCTGAACTTAATTGAAGTTTTGGGTGACATACACGCATCAATTGGCGCTACCGACACATCCCCCCTCCTGGAATCAGAATCTGTCTTGCTGAGTTCTAAAGCATCCTCGGTGTTAGCCCTAGCAGATCTCTGGCGCCCCCTGTCGACCAAACGCTTGGCTCTACCTATCAACTCTCAACCTCTTAACAGTGAGAGCTGTTTATTCCGCTAAAACACATTTTTAAATACCAAATGAAGGACTCGTCTCTCAAACTCGTGCACAGTTTAAGTACATATTTTATTAATACTGGAATCATCACAGTGCGTTTTGTTACATTAGCAGTGACTAAACCAAATTGAAAGGATTAATAATACAAAAAGAAACTTATCAGCGAATGAGGCAAAACAGCCTTGGAGAAAAGGGCACAATAAATTAGAGAAGAGGAGAGAAATTAGAAGACAGAAAACAGCACCTGTAGCGTTACGTGACTCCATTGGAGGGGGTTTTGTACAAAAAAACATATGCGCACATATCTCTTCACAATACCGTAATGAAAATAATGACTTCATAAAAACTGTGGCAAGGGTCATGTTCATAGATGCATTGGTTTAGCTTTAATATTGGATTGGGCTTTGGGAAGAGGAAGAGAGAAGAAACCACAGAGAATCCACAAGTGATAAGACATTCAGTTCTGTTACCATGGCACCTGGAAACGCGAGTTGTCACCTCCCTGCCTGACTACATCTCAGGAGCTGACAGCGTTGAGTTAACGGATGGTGACATCGTTGTGGGGTGACTTTGTTGGTCTTTTTAAAATAGACGGGGACAGGCTGTGTGTGGGTGGGAGAGTGGGCGTGTAGCCACCTTGTGTCGAGGCAGAGTCCGTTTCTCCATCAGTGTCAGAGATCCTCAACATACGTCAGGGCAGACTTCATGAGCACGAAGACACACCAACGCAACACCTGTAGACAATGTAAACAAACTACTCCTAGACCACGTACAGTATAACCTCCATACATGACCTACACCCCACAGCTACCCAGCTTGATTCAATCTTTGCCCTGACATATGCTTGAACATATGAGTTATAAGCTAGTTAAAGGAAGAGGGGCTTGGGCTGTTTGGCTACCTTACAACGGCATAACGGGATTTGCAAGGTCACAGTACGGCTGTGCGCACTGGTCGGACACGAACACCAGCCTAGACTATAAAGGCATGCAGTCATCCACTTTCTAATGTTATTACAGTAATAAGGCTGATTAACCAAGCTCTTATCCAGGATTAAGAGGGGAGGACAGGTTGACCTGTGTTAGGCAAAGCATCATGGAGACCCAATGAGACCTATAGACTCCTGTTACATATCCAGTATCGTACGTTATGAATGAGTTCCATTGTTATTTCTATATAGCTTAGCGGGGGGAGTATTAAAATCACACACAGTGAAACTCACAAGGCAATGAAAGCACATGTTCTCTATTATTGAAATTGTGAAAGTGATCTGCATAAGTATGCAAAAAGCGATTTAAATAAGTGTAATTTGCGACCGAGGCTGTACTGCAGAGACACGGAAGTGAAAAATGCATCTCTACACAGCACTGTGCAAACCTCACTCGACATGAAGAGAAAAGTGTATTGTGCTAAAACACTCCCATCAACCCATTTGCTCCATTCCCCTCACGACAGCGCTAACACTATGGACACACCACCCATGGTAAACGCAGCAGGATACACAGACAAACAACTCACCCGATTTGAGAGAGAGAAGTCACATGGGCACTTATCGCAAATGAACACTCACTTAGAGTGAAGCGAAGGTTTAATTTAAATGATTTCATTAGCTATAATCCAGCCAGCATGAGACATCATATCATGTTCTCATGGAAGTGTTGTTCTTCTAATGTGAAACTAGCATTTTATTGTGACGACACAGTTATTCCCTGTCCTTGCATTAGCACCCAGCGGGAAAGTGTTTCAGTCAAAGTCCTGTTGGGAGTTTGGGCTTGGCTCTGGCTTTAAGAGCTGATGCTGAGGCAAGCTATGGAGTGAGCTGCTAGTAGGAGTTTGGGCTTGGCTCTGGCTTTAAGAGCTGATGCTGAGGCAAGCTATGGAGTGAGCTGCTAGTAGGAGTTTGGGCTTGGCTCTGGCTTTAAGAGCTGATGCTGAGGCAAGCTATGGAGTGAGCTGCTAGTAGGAGTTTGGGCTTGGCTCTGGCTTTAAGAGCTGATGCTGAGGCAAGCTATGGAGTGAGCTGCTAGTAGGAGTTTGGGCTTGGCTCTGGCTTTAAGAGCTGATGCTGAGGCAAGCTATGGAGTGAGCTGCTAGTAGGAGTTTGGGCTTGGCTCTGGCTTTAAGAGGTGATGCTGGGCCAAGCTATGGAGTGAGCTGCTAGTAGGAGTTTGGGCTTGGCTCTGGCTTTAAGAGCTGATGCTGAGGCAAGCTATGGAGTGAGCTGCTAGTAGGAGTTGGGGTTGTGGTGGATAAGAGGTTAAAAAGAAACACGTTCATTTATTGAGAGTATAAGTGGGGGTAGCCCACTGGGCAAAATCTGGTTAAATCAACGTTGTTTCCACGTCATTCCAACCCCCCAAAAAACTATGCGTTGACGTTGAATCAACATGGAAAACTAATTGGATGTGCAAAACGTCATCAATGCAAGGGCATCCGTCTTTTTTTATTGATTTAATGTTGAATTATTGTTAGATGACAACTCAACCAAATGTAAATCGAATCTAGACGTTAAACTGACATCTCTACCCAGTGTGAGGATGGCGAGAAGCAAGTGATAGTGAGGAAAGAGGGAGAGGCCTACACATGCCCAGAGACAGCCCAGCTGTGGGGGTGTGAGGGAGTGAGGTGACTGCTAGTCATCCACCATGGGGTCTTGGAGAGTGTCACCTCATCCCAGGCAGAGAGACAACCAAGACTGACATCCCTGTAGTTCCTCTGTAGGGGTCCTCTCAGTCTAACACACACTAGCAAACGGCCCAGTCTCACTCGGTCTGTCTGTCTCTGTGCCACATCCTGTCTTTCTGTCGCTCTAATGCTCTGATAGAAGTGATGGTTACATAGTTGGGGGCTGGGGAACGGTAAGGAGCATCACACACAATCAGAATGAAGCAGAGTAATTCAAGCATGACAAGAAATTGGAACAGAATAATTGCCAGAGTTAAGTCTGCACAGTTAAAAAGACAGTAAACATTTCTTCAGTAATGTGAAGTAAAGTGAGTTAAACTTTTTTTTTTATTCTAGCAATTTGACCTGTACAATTAGTGTTCAACTTCTTAAACAGTATATGTATGTATATATGTATATATAAATATACATCGTTCTGACCTGTGCTTTGCAGACATCCTCTGGTCGAGAATGCACTGTGCCACGGGAGGTCACATCCACCCTGGGCCACGCCCACCAGACTGCTGGTCTCTCCCCTTCCTCCGCGTCACACCCACACCCACATACCCTCTTACAGAGCCCCTTGCGGAAGTACTATTTCAGCACTCCAGCAGATGAGCAATATTCTACAATACCAGGTGTTTCTCTCATCTTCTCAAAGCAGACCCTCGCTTTAAAACAGCCACAGGCATTTCTAAAACAGTGCTCTATTTAAGCAAAATAAATAAAAACATTTTTTAAAACAAAATAAGCATCGAGATACATTTTGTAATAGTCATTGTCGTCAAGGTGAGGACATCAACATTCACTGCTAGGGAGCATTGGGCAGACATCCATGAAGTTCATCACTACCCTACAGTACAACGGTCAGAATAATGCTCTCTCTGCCTGCTCAGATCCTATATCACTGTGATTCATTGTTCTCTGGAATTAATATTTTTTTCATTGACAAAAGTAAGACTACAGCATAACATTATTGCAAAAATATGGCAACATAATTTTATGAAAGGTTACTATATATTCATACAGTTTCTAGTCTTGACTTCCACCTGTGCGTCTGACTCTCGACTCGGGCTTACAGTATGAACAGGCAGTGAAATGCTCATTCCATCTCTCTCCGCTGCAGCAACTCTCTTCCAGCTAACTCTGTAAACATAAATATCCACCTTCTTCTGGCAACCCCTTACATTATCCACACTGTTTCTCCCTGGCTATAGTCACTTTCATTCTAATGTCTTTAGCAAAGCCAGCTCCCGAGTAAAGGCTGCACATGAGCTATGGATCTCGTGTTTGAGACTCACAACAGGTGATGACTAGTACAGCAGCTTACCATCCCCCTCTTTACATAAATGTTATGATCTACATTATAAATCCGTTTTTTTTTGGAATTCAACCTTTTCAGCATGGACCCATTGTACATAACCATGCCTCCAATGGCGTATCCTTCCGTTCCCATTTCCCACCTTTCTTTATCACTTCCTTTTTCGATCTTCCTATTCTCTCACCAATTGAACTGCTTCACTCACTGGTCTGTGGCACGCACTCAGCACACCGCATGACAACCAACTGTCTCAGTCCCCCAGCACCCTCGTCTCATCACATAGCGTGACCACACTGACTCCTAGTGGTCACACTAGAAACTAACCTTCAAAGTGCTTCAGTTTTCTAGGATTTTTCTGTTTTTTTAACACATCAGGCCAGGACTTGAGAAAAGCCAATGGCCAGAGTTAGACAGCCACTGTCATGTGTACTTGAGCATGCCTGATGATTGCCTGCAAGTTAAAAAAGAGAACCTAAACCTAAGATAACAGCTTCTGTTCCTCCTCCACTCCGCAAGCAGAAAATAAAACACATTTATTGCTCCATTTCTTATTAACATGTTCTCTCTGGATTTAGAAAATATATACGCCTGGCTTCATTTTGTAGCTTCTCATACAGTGGTAACAGGAAATCAAATGTCACAATAAAAACAGTCCACTGGGCACAGACGTCAATTCAACGTCTATTCCACATCGGTCCAACGTCATTTCATTCAAATGGCGTGGAAACGACGTTGATTTAGCCAGTGTGGGCCCCGTGTGAGGGTAACAACAAACGACACAGAGGAGAGAAGCCCCACCCTCAAATACAACCGGCTGACCTGCAGCAGAACTCTGCCCACCTCTTACACACGCACACACACACACACACACACGGTTAGCCATGGTTTAAAGCTAACAGTGCATTGTCAGAGCCTTGTGGCCCGAGCTAAAGGGAGAGATGGGACCCCCTATTGACCCCACTTTTCATCTGTCTCTCCACCACCTGCTTCCCTCTGTTTTACTCTAGAATGGGGGGGGTAAGAGGTTGGGTGAGGAGTGGGGGGGTTGTGGGAGGAGGTGGAGAGGGTGGCTGGAAGTCCAGGTCCCTATAAACAGTCTCTCTCTCGGCAGTCAGTCCAGACAGAGTCTCTATATACAGTCTGAGGATCCCATGGTGATGGTGGTGCTAATTAAACAAACATGCGCCCAGACACGACAGAGTTATAGTGGCCAGAGCCTGTCATTATTATTCATCCTTTACTTTTTCATTATCAGCATTATTATTGTTATTTATCATTTACTTCTAATTAAAACTTGTTTTTTTTAATCTTCTGTTGTCATATTCACTTCTTTACTACAGTGTCAGTACTGTATGTAGTGGTTGGGGCACCACGGTGGGTGCAGGCTGCGCTCCCTCCGCTCCGCTGTGGACCATCACAAAATCCTGGGCGCTGACCTGTCGTTGGAGACGGTCTTGCGGAGCCGCACACCCCTGCGGATGGACACCAGCACGTCGGTGCCTGACCCGGTGGCCTGGGGGTCGTGCTGGGGGGCCGGGCCAGGTGGGGGGTCATCAGGAAGGTTGGGGAAGGGGAACTGTCCCTCCCCAAGGGCATGGGCACTGGCCACCAGCTCTCCTATCTTCTCCACCAGGCTGTGGCGGTTAGCGGCTATCATCTGGTCCTCCTCAGAGCCGTGCTGGACATACACACTCATCTCCATCGCTCCCCCAGACCCCCACGCTGTGTTGGGCAGGCTCAGACGCTTAGGAGAGGCCTTCACATACTCCAACGTGTTGGGGGAGGAGTCATCCGCCACGTAGAACACGCACTCCTCACTGCCCACACGTACCGGAGGCCCGGGGTACCCCCCAGGAGCATCAGGCACCGTGGGTGTCTTCACTGGCACTATGGGGGGGCGGATAGGGATGGGGCCCGCGTTGGACAGGGTGCGCCTCACACCCGGCTTGGTGGATGGGGTTCGGCGGATGGTGGCAGTCCCAGGGGTCCCAATGCCCCCTCCCCCTCCAGGCACTCCGCCCTGGGCTCCACTGGGCAGACCAGCGGTGCTGGCCGGCCGCTTGGTCTGGATCATGCGGCGGTAGTTCTGGCCGATGTTGCTATGGCGGGGGATGGTGGAGGACTTGTCAAAGTCAGTTGACGTCTCACCTTCGGCATCTCCATTCACAGAGTAGCAGTCATAATCCGACCCTGGGGGAGAGAGAAAGACGGGAGGGATGTGGTATGCTATTCAGAGTGTTGCATCTCGGTGGAGAGCTACCAAGTAAAGGGATGTGTGTACTCTAAGTTGTGAGTGGGTATAGTACATGTCTGTTACCTTGAGAGAGGACAGTGAGTGCATTCTCTGTTGGTTAATGTAAGTGAGGTTGACTTCTGTATGTATTGGTGTTTACTCTACGAGAGAAGGAGTGTACGTGTCAGAGTGGTACCCTGAGAGGGGATAGTGTCCTCGGAGCAGGAGGGCGTGGTGGTCTGGGTGCTGTAGCCACTAGAGTACTGCAGGGAGTCCCTGTTGCTCTTCTGCTGCTCCATGCTGAGACCACGGGTCAGGACCATGGCCAGGTCACTGGCTGCTGGAGACACCTCTTCGCCGTGCTGGGAGGAAGCAACAACGCATTGTCATTTAGCAGACGCTTCTTATCCAGAGCAACTTAGAGTGCGTACATCAGAGTACTTTTCTTCGTGCAGGTCCCTCATAGGAATTAAACGCACAACTCTTCCTCTGAAAGCTTCATGCTCTACCAACTGAGCTACACATGACTAGTGGACTAACACGGGACTAACGCATGATTAGGATGATAACTAAGTTCAAGGTTTCCAGAATCGTATTGCAATCTAGGATCTAACTGTATCGCAGTCAATTGCCTTACCACCAAAATCCAATTTGGGGTTAAAATACAACAGTTGTGATATAGCTGAATGTGTCTTGTATTCACACCATTGTGAGGTAAATCTCTGTTACCTTGGCAGCGATGGTGGCGGGGGTCATTCGGGGCCTCTGGACATCGTCTGGGTGAGCACCAGCATATCCCTGGGAGCCCGGGGATACCTCGCTCTCCCTCAGCCTATCCAGGGGCTCCTTCCGCCGCTGAAGCGTGGCAGCCAATGGCTGCTCATAAGAACCTGCCTTGGACCAATCCTGAAGAGGTGGGGGTGGTTAATAAGAAGCAGTGAAAAGCAACAGAGTGAACTCTCTAATGAGAGAGACCCGTTCACTATCCAGCAGTTTGACGCCTTTCATCTGGGTACAGGGGGAGATTCCTCATTGTGTGCGAGTGAGTGTTTGGTATTGGGCCAAGTTGATGAGTGGGTTTATTGGTTTGAAACCTTTTGAGTTTTTGAGACTTCGAAAGGTGAAATGGGTGCCACCCATGGCCTGCTCAGTTTAGCAAATCACCACACAGGAAATTTGACACCAGGGGGTGAGACTGTTGGCCAACGACAACATAAAAGGCACACAGGTTAGGGAGCAAAGTAATGAAGTCATGAATGAGTTAAGCAGATGGTGAAATGAAAAGAAAAACCTGGTGAATAAGCGTTAACTCAAGAAGCACAAATTAAAACACAAACCAAAAAATTAACAAAAAATTGCAAAGTAAAGTGTGCAGATGAAAACAAACCTTCCAGCAAGGAACCTTTGATGTGGGAGAGGTAGTGTTGGATCCAGGGGAGCAGTTATAGGGTGGGGACGCAGGAAGTATGACAGAGAGAGGCCTGATGGAGCCAGTGTGAGAGAGAGCAGGGCGGAAGGTAGCGAAGGACGAGCCAAACTGCGGAACGGAGAGACAAGATCGTGATCGTCAGAGCGTCCATCAACGCCAAAGGCTTATGGGAGGAGCCTTTGTGATGTGACCTCTGGGTCATACCGTACATACATACATACACAAACACACGCACACAGTTGCATGCACGCAAGTACGTGCATCTGCGGTCCCAAACACACACAAAGTGTATGAGTAGCAGAAGAGGGCAAAGACAAGAAATCAGCGGTGACAGAGCAGATGACCACAAGTTCCCCTGGGCTGATGAAGTACACATACTTAGGGAGAGAATCCAGCTGGTCAGTTTGACCGTCAGTCAGTTTGACTGTATGAGCTTCTCTCATACAACAACATTACAGTATGCAAAACCCAGACAACTAAAATGAGCACGGCTAGTGTATACACATTATTTTTCAAAGTCAGTTAATCGTGTGACAGAAAGAAACGGGAGGACATTAGGACAGGAGAGCGAGGGAGCGGTTGTACTTACCGTTGTGGGAGAGCTGCACTCACTGACTGACTGGCAGGTCTCGGATGCCTCGGAGGATGCGGAGCTTGATGACTTCTGCAGAAAGGAGGAGAGGTCAAGAAGGAGAATGAATGCAAAACCAAGAGACGTCAGGCAGAAGAGTGGAGGAAATAAAACCAAGGAGGGGGCGGAGCTACGTTTCAGCACTGCAGCGACGGCAGTCACACCATACATATCCGCGACGGCAGTCACACCATACATATCCGCGACGGCAGTCACGCCATACATATCCGCGACGGCAGTCACGCCATACATATCCGCGACGGCAGTCACACCATACATATCCGCGACGGCAGTCACGCCATACATATCCGCGACGGCAGTCACGCCATACATATCCGCGACGGCAGTCACGCCATACATATCCGCGACGGCAGTCACACCATACATATCCGCAACGGCAGTCACACAGTCACGCCGGCAGTCACATATCATATCGTGACGGCAGTCACGCCATACATATCTGCGACGGCAGTCACGCCATACATATCCGTGACGGCAGTCACACCATACATATCCGTGACGGCAGTCACACCATACATATCCGCAACGGCAGTCACACCATACATATCCACGACGGCAGTCACACCATACATATCCGTGACGGCAGTCACGCCATACATATCTGTGACGGCAGTCACGCCATACATATCCGTGACGGCAGTCACACCATACATATCCGTGACGGCAGTCACGCCATACATATCTGTGACGGCAGTCATGCCATACATATCTGTGACGGCAGTCATGCCATACATATCTGTGACGGCAGTCATACCTGGCTGGTGATGTCAGAGGGCATGGGCGAGGGAGGCTTGGAGTAGACGTTGGCGTCCTGTGATATGAAGCCTGAGTCGTGGGAGGAGACGCTGCTGAGGCGGTGAGCGTTCCCTGGTGGCGGCTGGGCCAGGCTGCGGTAGCGATAGGATGAACTGGGTGAGTGAGTCTGAGAGCCTCCGGAGGAGCGAGAGGCGCTACTGTGGGCGCTGTTCACACTGCTGCAGGGGGGTGGGGCCAGGGTGAGAGGGTGGTGAGGGGGCAGGGAAGAGGGTCAGGCAGGGTGAAGGGAAGTGTTTAAGGTATGGGGATATCATATAAAACCACATTTATGAAGTAAAAGGTGGAGAAGGTAGGAAAGTGAACGATGGTGTGTAGAGATGGATATGGGAAGAGAGTGATGAAGTGAGAAGGAAAGGGGAAAAGAAGGGAGATTGATGGTAGCGAGGTACAGTGATGTATCGGCCAGGAGCAGAGCAAGCAGTGGGTAGAGTTCATATGAGAGAGACGGGTAGTTTATATGATGGGTAGTTTATATGATGGGTAGAGTTCATATGAGAGAGACGGGTAGTTTATATGATGGGTAGTGTTCATATGAGAGAGACGGGTAGTTTATATGACGGGTAGTTTATATGATGGGTAGTTTATATGATGGGTAGATTTTATATGATCATATGATGGGTAGAGTTCATATGAGAGACGGGTAGTTTATATGATGGGTAGAGTTCATGTGAGAGAGACGGGTAGTTTATATGATGGGTAGTTTATATGATGGGTAGAGTTCATATGAGAGAGACAGGTAGTTTATATGATGGGTAGAATTCATATGAGAGACGGGTAGTTTATATGATAGGTAGAATTCATATGAGAGAGACGGGTAGTTTATATGATGGGTAGAGTTCATATGAGAGAGACGGGTAGTTTATATGATGGGTAGAGTTCATATGAGAGAGACGGGTAGTTTATATGATGGGTAGAGTTCATATGAGACGGGTAGTTTATATGATGGGTAGTTTATATGATGGGTAGAGTTTATATGATGGGTAGAATTCATATGAGAGAGACGCGTAGTTTATATGATGGGTAGAATTCATATGAGAGAGACGGTAGTTTATATGATGGTAGTTTATATGATGGGTAGAGTTCATATGAGAGAGACGGGTAGTTTATATGATGGGTAGAGTTCATATGAGAGAGACGGGTAGTTTATATGATGGGTAGAGTTCATATGAGAGAGACGGATGTTTTATATGATGGGTAGAGATCATATGAGAGAGATGGGTAGTTTATATGATGGGTAGAGTTCATATGAGAGAGACGGGTAGTTTATATGATGGGTAGAGTTCATATGAGAGAGACGGGTAGTTTATATGATCGGTAGAATTCATATGAGAGAGACGGGTAGTTTATATGATGGGTAGTTTATATGATGGGTAGAGTTCATATGAGAGAGACAGGTAGTTTATATGATGGGTAGAATTCATATGAGAGACGGGTAGTTTATATGATGGTAGAATTCATATGAGAGAGACGGGTAGTTTATATGATGGGTAGAGTTCATATGAGAGAGACGGGTAGTTTATATGATGGGTAGAGTTCATATGAGAGAGACGGGTAGTTTATATGATGGGTAGAGTTCATATGAGAGAGACGGGTAGTTTATATGATGGGTAGAGTTCATATGAGACGGGTAGTTTATATGATGGGTAGTTTATATGATGGGTAGAGTTTATATGATGGGTAGAATTCATATGAGAGAGACGCGTAGTTTATATGATGGGTAGAATTCATATGAGAGAGACGGGTAGTTTATATGATGGGTAGAGTTCATATGAGAGAGACAAGTAGTTTATATGATGGGTAGTTTATATGATGGGTAGAGTTCATATGAGAGAGACGGGTAGTTTATATGATGGGTAGAGTTCATATGAGAGAGACGGGTAGTTTATATGATGGGTAGAGTTCATATGAGAGAGACGGATGTTTTATATGATGGGTAGAGATCATATGAGAGAGATGGGTAGTTTATATGATGGGTAGAGTTCATATGAGAGAGACGGGTAGTTTATATGATGGGTAGAGTTCATATGAGAGAGACGGGTAGTTTATATGATGGGTAGTTTATATGATGGGTAGAATTCATATGAGAGAGACGGGTAGTTTATATGATGGGTAGTTTATATGATGGGTAGAATTCATATGAGAGAGACGGGTAGTTTATATGATGGGTAGAGTTCATATGAGAGAGACAAGTAGTTTATATGATGGGTAGTTTATATGATGGGTAGAGTTCATATGAGAGAGACGGGTAGTTTATATGATGGGTAGAGTTCATATGAGAGAGACGGGTAGTTTATATGATGGGTAGAGTTCATATGAGAGAGACGGGTAGTTTATATGATGGGTAGAGTTCATATGAGAGAGACGGATAGTTTATATGATGGGTAGAGTTCATATGAGAGAGACGGGTAGTTTATATGATGGGTAGAGTTCATATGAGAGAGACGGGTAGTTTATATGATGGGTAGAGTTCATATGAGAGAGACGGGTAGTTTATATGATGGGTAGTTTATATGATGGGTAGAATTCATATGAGAGAGACGGGTAGTTTATATGATGGGTAGTTTATATGATGGGTAGAATTCATATGAGAGAGACGGGTAGTTTATATGATGGGTAGAGTTCATATGAGAGAGACAAGTAGTTTATATGATGGGTAGTTTATATGATGGGTAGAGTTCATATGAGAGAGACGGGTAGTTTATATGATGGGTAGTTTATATGATGGGTAGAGTTCATATGAGAGAGACGGGTAGTTTATATGATGGGTAGAGTTCATATGAGAGAGACGGGTAGTTTATATGATGGGTAGTTTATATGATGGGTAGAGTTCATATGAGAGAGACGGGTAGTTTATATGATGGGTAGTTTATATGATGGGTAGAGTTCATATGAGAGAGACGGGTAGTTTATATGATGGGTAGTTTATATGATGGGTAGAGTTCATATGAGAGAGACGGGTAGTTTATATGATGGGTAGTTTATATGATGGGTAGAGTTCATATGAGAGAGACGGGTAGTTTATATGATGGGTAGTTTATATGATGGGTAGAGTTCATATGAGAGAGACGGGTAGTTTATATGATGGGTAGAGTTCATATGAGAGAGACGGGTAGTTTATATGATGGGTAGTTTATATGATGGGTAGAGTTCATATGAGAGAGACGGGTAGTTTATATGATGGGTAGTTCATATGATGGGTAGAGTTCATATGAGAGAGACGGGTAGTTTATATGATGGGTAGAGTTCATATGAGAGAGACGGGTAGTTTATATGATGGGTAGAGTTCATATGAGAGAGACGGATGTTTTATATGATGGGTAGAGATCATATGAGAGAGATGGGTAGTTTATATGATGGGTAGAGTTCATATGAGAGAGACGGGTAGTTTATATGATGGGTAGAGTTCATATGAGAGAGACGGGTAGTTTATATGATCGGTAGAATTCATGTGAGAGAGACGGGTAGTTTATATGATGGGTAGTTTATATGATGGGTAGAGTTCATATGAGAGAGACAGGTAGTTTATATGATGGGTAGAATTCATATGAGAGACGGGTAGTTTATATGATAGGTAGAATTCATATGAGAGAGACGGGTAGTTTATATGATGGGTAGAGTTCATATGAGAGAGACGGGTAGTTTATATGATGGGTAGAGTTCATATGAGAGAGACGGGTAGTTTATATGATGGGTAGAGTTCATATGAGACGGGTAGTTTATATGATGGGTAGTTTATATGATGGGTAGAGTTTATATGATGGGTAGAATTCATATGAGAGAGACGCGTAGTTTATATGATGGGTAGAATTCATATGAGAGAGACGGGTAGTTTATATGATGGGTAGAATTCATATGAGAGAGACGGGTAGTTTATATGATGGGTAGTTCATATGATGGGTAGAGTTCATATGAGAGAGACGGGTAGTTTATATGATGGGTAGAGTTCATATGAGAGAGACGGGTAGTTTATATGATGGGTAGAGTTCATATGAGAGAGACGGATGTTTTATATGATGGGTAGAGATCATATGAGAGAGATGGGTAGTTTATATGATGGGTAGAGTTCATATGAGAGAGACGGGTAGTTTATATGATGGGTAGAGTTCATATGAGAGAGACGGGTAGTTTATATGATGGGTAGTTTATATGATGGGTAGAATTCATATGAGAGAGACGGGTAGTTTATATGATGGGTAGAATTCATATGAGAGAGACGGGTAGTTTATATGATGGGTAGAGTTCATATGAGAGAGACAAGTAGTTTATATGATGGGTAGTTTATATGATGGGTAGAGTTCATATGAGAGAGACGGGTAGTTTATATGATGGGTAGAGTTCATATGAGAGAGACGGATGTTTTATATGATGGGTAGAGATCATATGAGAGAGATGGGTAGTTTATATGATGGGTAGAGTTCATATGAGAGAGACGGGTAGTTTATATGATGGGTAGTTTATATGATGGGTAGAGTTCATATGAGAGAGACGGGTAGTTTATATGATGGGTAGTTTATATGATGGGTAGAGTTCATATGAGAGAGACGGGTAGTTTATATGATGGGTAGTTTATATGATGGGTAGAGTTCATATGAGAGAGACGGGTAGTTTATATGATGGGTAGTTTATATGATGGGTAGAGTTCATATGAGAGAGACGGGTAGTTTATATGATGGGTAGAGTTCATATGAGAGAGACGGGTAGTTTATATGATGGGTAGTTTATATGATGGGTAGAATTCATATGAGAGAGACGGGTAGTTTATATGATGGGTAGAGTTCATATGAGAGAGACAAGTAGTTTATATGATGGGTAGTTTATATGATGGGTAGAGTTCATATGAGAGAGACGGGTAGTTTATATGATGGGTAGTTTATATGATGGGTAGAGTTCATATGAGAGAGACGGGTAGTTTATATGATGGGTAGTTTATATGATGGGTAGAGTTCATATGAGAGAGACGGGTAGTTTATATGATGGGTAGTTTATATGATGGGTAGAGTTCATATGAGAGAGAGTTTATATGATGGGTAGAATTCATATGAGAGAGACGGGTAGTTTATATGATGGGTAGAATTCATATGAGAGAGACGGGTAGTTTATATGATGGGTAGAGTTCATATGAGAGAGACAAGTAGTTTATATGATGGGTAGTTTATATGATGGGTAGAGTTCATATGAGAGAGACGGGTAGTTTATATGATGGGTAGTTTATATGATGGGTAGAGTTCATATGAGAGAGACGGGTAGTTTATATGATGGGTAGAGTTCATATGAGAGAGACGGGTAGTTTATATGATGGGTAGTTTATATGATGGGTAGAGTTCATATGAGAGAGACGGGTAGTTTATATGATGGGTAGTTTATATGATGGGTAGAGTTCATATGAGAGAGACGGGTAGTTTATATGATGGGTAGTTTATATGATGGGTAGAGTTCATATGAGAGAGACGGGTAGTTTATATGATGGGTAGTTTATATGATGGGTAGAGTTCATATGAGAGAGACGGGTAGTTTATATGATGGGTAGTTTATATGATGGGTAGAGTTCATATGAGAGAGACGGGTAGTTTATATGATGGGTAGTTTATATGATGGGTAGAGTTCATATGAGAGAGACGGGTAGTTTATATGATGGGTAGTTTATATGATGGGTAGAGTTCATATGAGAGAGACGGGTAGTTTATATGATGGGTAGTTTATATGATGGGTAGAATTCATATGAGAGAGACGGGTAGTTTATATGATGGGTAGAGTTCATATGAGAGAGACGGGTAGTTTATATGATGGGTAGTTTATATGATGGGTAGAGTTCATATGAGAGAGACGGGTAGTTTATATGATGGGTAGTTTATATGATGGGTAGAGTTCATATGAGAGAGACGGGTAGTTTATATGATGGGTCGTTTATATGAGAGCGACAGGTATTTTATATGATCGGTAGTTTATATGATGGGTAGAGTTCATATGAGAGAGACCGGTAGTTTATATGATCGGTAGAATTCATATGAGAGAGACGGGTAGTTTATATGATGGGTCGTTTATATGATGGGTAGAATTCATATGAGAGACGGGTAGTTTATATGATAGGTAGAATTCATATGAGAGAGACGGGTCGTTTATATGATGGGTAGTTTATATGATGGGTAGTTTATATGAGAGCGACAGGTATTTTATATGATCGGTAGTTTATATGATGGGTAGAGTTCATATGAGAGACGGGTAGTTTATATGATAGGTAGAATTCATATGAGAGACGGGTAGTTTATATGATAGGTAGAATTCATATGAGAGAGACGGGTAGTTTATATGATGGGTAGAGTTCATATGAGAGAGACGGTAGTTTATATGATGGGTAGAATTCATATGAGAGAGACGGGTAGTTTATATGATGGGTAGAGTTCATATGAGACGGGTAGTTTATATGATGGGTAGTTTATATGATGGGTAGAGTTCATATGAGAGAGACGGGTAGTTTATATGATGGGTAGAGTTTATATGATGGGTAGAATTCATGAGAGAGACGCGTAGTTTATATGATGGGTAGAATTCATATGAGAGACGGGTAGTTTATATGATGGGTAGAATTCATATGAGAGAGACGGGTAGTTTATATGATGGGTAGAGTTCATATGAGAGAGACGGGTAGTTTATATGATGGGTAGAGTTCATATGAGAGAGACGGATGTTTTATATGATGGGTAGAGATCATATGAGAGAGATGGGTAGTTTATATGATGGGTAGAGTTCATATGAGAGAGACGGGTAGTTTATATGATGGGTAGAGTTCATATGAGAGAGACGGGTAGTTTATATGATGGGTAGTTTATATGATGGCCAGAGGTTAAGATGAGAGGGACAGGTAGTTTATATGATGGCCAGAGGTTAAGATGAGAGGGACAGGTAGTTTATATGATGGCCAGAGGTTAAGATGAGAGGGACAGGTAGTTTATATGATGGCCAGAGGTTAAGATGAGAGGGACAGGTAGTTTATATGATGGCCAGAGGTTAAGATGAGAGGGACAGGTGGTTTATATGATGGTCAGAGGTTAAGATGAGAGGGACAGGTAGTTTATATGATGGCCAGAGGTTAAGATGAGAGGGACAGGTGGTTTATATGATGGCCAGAGGTTAAGATGAGAGGGACAGGTGGTTTATATGATGGCCAGAGGTTAAGATGAGAGGGACAGGTGGTTTATATGATGGCCAGAGGTTAAGATGAGAGGGACAGGTGGTTTTATATGATGGTCAGAGGTTAAGATGAGGACATTTCCAAGTTGAAGTTGAAAGTAGAAAGCAGCAGCAGTGAAACAGGGGAACCCAACCAGAATAGGGGGGGAAGGAAGCACAGAGTGGAGAAGCCAAACACACAGGAAGAGAGAGAGGCCGTGCAAATACAGAGGAATAGGAAGTGATCAAACCACAGGAAGAGAGAGAGGCCGTGCAAATACAGAGGAATAGGAAGTGATCAAACCACAGGAAATAGTGAAGATGCCAAACACACAGAACACCAAGGGTAAGTGTGAATGCGGAGTGGAGAGATTGGGAGACACACATGCAGGGATGGGGATAGACATGTTGAGGGTGGAGGGGGGTGTCAGAGGTAGAGGGTTGGGAAGGGAGGAGGAGGAGGAAACATGGAAAGACAAGTTAAGACCATGTGAGAACCAAGCATGGGTATATTAGACACATAGGGTACAGGGCAGGGTTGCTGGCATGCCCAAAGACATGGCCTCCCAGACAGTGACACAAGCGACACATCAGAGCACTATCGTGACAAGCCTGAGAGATACTTCTTCAGAATAGAAGACACCACTTCAGACCTAATAAGTGTCCCACTTCATCACACATGGAAAAATCGATTATTTTGAAAAGAACTCTACATTCTAACATAAATGTTATGTGCTATTCGTTATCATCAAACAAGTCTGTTTTAAGTTGTAATTTTCACCACTAAGAGAAATACTTTTTTTTAGTGCTCTGAGTGTTGCAAGCCATATGGCGCCATCTGTGATTAAACTGTGAGGACAGAGGACACAGTAGGACAACAGACACATGGACCAGCAGACAGACGCTCAGTAGACTCTCATACAGACAGACATGTGCAGCCATGCAGGGGCGCCTCTTTTACTAAAGACACGACACATATCTGATCGCCACCTCTCACTGACACCTTCCCTGTCGCCTTTTATTGTCAGATATACTGCATGATCACACTCACATACCCTACAACATATCATCCACACACCTTGGATCAAAACAAAGACCCCCCCCTTTGTTGATCAAATCAAATGAATCCAGGTCAATACAAATGTCTGTATTTCTAGTCAATGTGTCCTGTCTCCCTCTGGTTCGTACCTGCACATGCTGCTCTTCCTGGAGCCAGAACTGCTGGGGGAGGAGGGGGGGGTCTGGTAGGACCAGCTGTAGTCTGAACCCTTCAGGTCTTTAATCACCTGGGAGAGAGCGAGGACAGACCAGTCAGCACCATATAAGTGTTATACCCCTGAAAGGCGGGAAATATGAGAACGATTCACACGGACACATTAGCATTAGCTTAAGTTGTAATGCATGAGCTGGTAAACTGCATGCTTCCCCTATAGGAATTCCTAGGCATTACTAATCAAACTCTGTACAAACAGACATCTTTATCACATCCAGATAAATGAATAGCATATTGCTTGCTGGTACACATGATGATGCTATTATTGTTATGGCACATTTCACTCACACAAGCACTGTTCCACCTAGCATTTCATGACCTCTGTCTAGACAGTGGGACTGAGAGATGGTGCATTATACTAAAATACTAGATTAAAAATATTACAAATATATCTTAGAAGAGAGAGTCGGCACCTGCTCGCTGGCGGGGGGCAGTTTGTGGGGATCAGTGGTGAGCACAGTGAGGTCATCAATAATGGCCTGGAGGTGAGTGATCTCTCCCAGCATGGCAATCTCTCCATTCTGATCAAAACAACGAGACTCATTTCAGTCAGTTAGTGTTATTATTTAATGGCAATAGCGCTGGCCTTATGTGAATGACTACAACTGTTCAGCTTTGACTCAACACTAGAGGGCAATGTCAATATATTTTAGCTGGTGGCTTATTGACTTTTCTCCCCCCAAGTTAGGTTTCAGCCCCTGACAAGTCTCCCCTCCTCCCGTTTCATCTTCACTCTGGCCCAATCCCAAATCGTCCCCTAAACACATGATAGGATTTGATTGGTATGAGCAACCTGGTAATAGCTCCACCTCACCCTCTGATAGGCTCGATGGGAAGTTTTACCATATTGCTTGCACCAATCAAAACCTCTCAGATCTCCACAAGTGCATAAAGCGTAGGGATGACAGGACCAATCCCTAATCGTCCCATGTCTCACCCCAGCTTCCTGGTGTTTCCCCTCCCCATACAGCCCCTGCCTCCCCTCCTCCAGTCTTACCACTACAGGCTGCAGGAAGCCGATGAAGGTGCAGAAGCGTCCCCTCTCCTCCACCAGAGCGCGGCGCACCGCCTGTTTCTCTGTCTCCTCCATCAGCAGGTACATGTCATTCACATCATGCATGGCACTATCCAGCTGGGGCTGCAGGTCCCCTCGGCCTGTTGAGCCAGGAGGAAGAGCACAGGGGACAGGGTGACAGGGACAAGGAGCAGGGAAAGGGAAACAGAGGGCAGGGACATAGTATACAGGGAGTGGCGGGGATTGGGAATGGAGAGAGAATGCAGGGAGCGGGACGAGGAAGAGGACAGGGGATGGTAGAAGGACAAAAGCAGGAGAAGAGGGTAACAGAGAGGTCACAAGGAAAAACCCAAGTGTGACACACAAGAGAGAGGAAGAGGAGAGAAAGAAAAGATTAGAAAATGTATGGTGTGTCTGGGCTTGAAGGGACAAAATGTCGCCCCTCCCCTCCTCCCATCCCTCCCTTCTCGGTCCCCCAAGCCAATAACAGACACCATGGACACAGGACAGAGTGATCTACAAATACTACACTGGTACGGTATCTATATGAGAGAAACCAAATAATGAAAAAAAATGAACAAATTAAAGTGTCTTCAAAATGTCTTGTAATGTTAAGTCATGCAGCAGGGAGTAGTGTCAGAGATGGCCATGGTAGAGAAGCAAGGAGGGGGAGGGGGGTCTTAGTCAACAGCAACCAGTGCTGTGAGCAGAAAGCAGAAAGAGCTTTAGAACAAGTCATGCAGGAGTCACAAATGTCACAGGGCAGTTTTCCAGAGGGCTCAGAAAGAAGACGTTTAATGGTTGCAGCTAGCGGGCCAAACTACCCGAAGAATAGTGTATCAGGCCAAATGCATTATAGTGATTTAAATCACGTAGCCATTTACTGTCTCCCAATAGTCCTTTTTTTGGTCATGGGAAGCCCCTCTACACAGAATACATGTAAAGAAGAAGCTGTAGCATTGCATAGCAGTGTTGTGGGACGAGAACCACATACTTACCCTGGATTTCTACAGAACGGAAATCAACCACAGACAGAGAGGGAGAAAGGAGGGGAGAGAAAAAGGAGGAAGGGACAACAAAGATGGTTGAGAGGAGGAATTTGGGGGACATATAGAGGGTCAGAGGGGTGACAGGGGTAAAGGAGAGAGAGCAGAGATCGTTGAGCTCATCGTTAGGGTTAGTACAAGGAAGCCGTCACAGCTCAGTTCACAGCCAAAGTGCGCACGGTTAGAGCAAAAACACTGTTGCAGCCAAATCAAAACCAATTCGACCCAAACATCAATGTCCACCAGTTTTCAGATTAAATACACCTCAGTTCATCATTTTAGATTCTTGCATCTGCCTGGCAACTGTCTAGAAACAGCCTTAAATAGACAACAGTATTTATTGGCTGCTGGATCAGAGTGAACTGTTTTATCGCGAATGAGGGAAGGCCTGTCATTATCATCCTGACCACCAGGGGAGAGTGTTGCTCTATAACCTCAGTCTTCACTAACATGGAGTGGAGCTATGTTCTCCCTCCCTCACTGCGGCTTCCCTCATTTCACCCCTTGTCTGTAGTGATTTGAGGCGATGGCCCTTTTAAAGACCAAACTGTAATCGTCAACAATCTGCAAACACACGTCAGCTATGTCAAACGCTTAAAAAAAAAACACTGATATAGTCAGAATGCCTTGGCAAAGGATCTCACCTTGAGAATTTGACCTTGACATTTTCAGCACTACTTCTAGTACTACTGTAATGTCATGCTGAAGGGAAGCCACAGCTGAGACCGTTACATAACAGAGAATGGGCTCGATAACTATAGGTTAACCCAGGCAAACAAAATGCACAACCTGCTGTGATAGAGCGCTGGATCGCCGGAGAGGGCAGTTTGGAGTGTTCAGCCATGCTAGCTGTCAGTCGGAGAGAGCGAGAAGAGGAGCAGCCTACCTTTCCGGGCCTTCTTCTGCAGTTTCATGGTGTCTGAGGACTTCTTCTTGATCTCATGACGAGATCTCTTGTACTCTGGAGGAGAGAGAGGGGACAGAATGTCATCCACTTTGGACAACGGAGACAGAGGGGAATATGATTGGCCAGAGGTACCCTGCCTGTGTCCCAC
Organism: Oncorhynchus tshawytscha; assembly: GCF_018296145.1. Lineage (NCBI taxonomy): Eukaryota > Metazoa > Chordata > Actinopteri > Salmoniformes > Salmonidae > Oncorhynchus > Oncorhynchus tshawytscha. The sequence continues at coordinate 60,758,652 of NC_056440.1, forward strand.
CTCCATCATGTTTTCATCATGGCCACCTAGTCATCCCCCCCCCCTCATTCCTACTTGCCATACAGCACTCCTCACCTCTCCACCATGCTCGCTGATGTGCAGTGAGCGCTCTGGCACAACAATGGTTGCCATGCATCACCCAGGTTGGGTGTCACACATTTGGTGGTGGATGAAGCGAGTTTCCCCCCTTACTATGTAAAGCGCTTTGAGTAGAAAGGTGCCATATAAATCCAATCCAATAATATTATTATTCACCTTTGGCATGGTCCTTGTCCAGCTGGTTGGCGGTCTTCTTCCAATCCTCAATCCTGTCCTGGAGAGGAGTGATCAAGCTCTCCATCAGAGCACTGGGAGGGCAGAGGGAAAGAGGAAGCGCGAGGTACAACGGGTGTGTTAATTAACGGTTATAATAACGATTTACTTGGATTATTATTTTTGGGAGGGTATTTCTTTTTACCCGCTTTTTCTCCCCAATTTCGTGATATCCAATTTACGATCTTGTCTCATCGCTGCAGCTCCCTAACGGGCTCGGGATGAGGCGAAGGTCGAGTCACTGCCTTAGACCGCTGCGCCACTCGGGAGGCTATAATGATTTTCTTATCCATTTAAAATGTAACAATGTGACTTAATCTGGCACACATCACATGGAACACGTGGACAAAATTAGTCTTTGCCGTGATGAATTCTAAAAATGTTATGTTTTCTTATGAAACCATGGAAAATATACGCTCTAAGGTATGAGATCTTTAGAAAGGGAAAGCGGTTATATAAATTCTCCTTCGTGGCTCGTCCCACTTCACTATTTCTGGTATGTGACATCACTCCAGGATGAGCTGGTAGTCCCATGGTGGAGTGTGGAAACGGCAGCCATCAGGTCGACCAATCACAGACTGACAGCACAGTGCTGATGTGGACTCCAGCCCTGTTTATAGTGTGGCGCAAAGTAGACGGGTTAGGAGACCGGTGTTGATGTGCCACCACAGAGTCAGAAAACGTTTGCTCCCAGAAATGCTTTGTTAGGAATGTAAACATCCCCCAACAAGACACCATCATCCTCATCACCACAGACACCACCATGGTGGTAATAGCTTCTGATTTGGAAAAGAAATCATTCGAGACTGCAGATATAATATAATGGATTCCTTTCTTTGAGATTTACTGTGTGGTCTAGAACAGAGCAGGCTGCTTGCTGCTGGTGGTTCCATTCATTTAATCTAAGTGTCCGAGAGAAGAGTCTACAGACGTCCTATAATGAGGTGCTTGGGATTTGGGGAGAGGGGAGGGAGGGAGGAAGATGGGGAAATGGAGGGTTTTTGTCCTCACATTCTGTTTTCTCCTCCCTCCGTCTCCTGTCTGCATCACACATTTTAGGGAGAGAGGGTTCCAGTCTAGATAGTGTGTAGAATATCCAGTCTGAGGTGATCTTGTGTCTAAAATCACACACGCACAAGTGTTCTGCACTGCTATTTCCACATTACCACAGACCCGACCCAAACACTGGGATAGACTTACATGGAAAACCCATGACCGGTAGCTCACTCAGTGGAGGATGACACGTGAATTCCCTCTCCCACCGTGAAGAGAGTCTGGGCGGCAGGTAGCCTAGCGGTAAAGAGTGTTGCGCCAGTCGTCAAAAAGGTTGTTGATTCGAATCACAGAGCCGACTAGGTGAAAAATCTGCCGATGTGCCCTTGAGCAAGGCACAACCCTAATTGCTCCTGTAAGTCTCTCTGGATAAGAGTGTCTGCCACATAACATAAATGTAAATTTAGACCTGCCACCTATTCGCATTTCCATACGGTTATAGCTTCTGAACCAAAAACAAGAGTCACAGTTTGTCCAAAGCTTACCACAGACTTTCAGAAGGTCAGCCAAGGAACATGGATGGGATGACAGCTACTACTCATTACTGTTGGCTACCATCGTCAAAGATACTGTTTTACACAGAGCAGTGACTGACAGTTCACGGGACCAATCCCCACCAACGGAGTGATAGCAAGGACAGAGCTAGGCCTATAGGAGGATGCCTGTGTAAGAGGGCGGGACTTACTTGGTGAAATGGCGCAGTTTGGCCTCGATGCTGCGATGCCGCATGCACATCCTGGTAAGAGCTGATCCAATGTCTCTGGTGGCGCCTGAAAGAGATCAACACAGAGGAGGTTAGGGAAACACTCGGGAAAACGGTCAGTCAACGTAATGTATACTGCAGACTGACAAGCCAGACAGACCACCAAACAGACTGCCCACTGAGGTCTGTTTAATATTCACTCCAACAGACAGCAGCAACCTGGAGGTAATATACACACTCCTGCCCTAGTCCAAATAAAGATATTAAGGACAGAGGCCTACGCAGTGTGTGAGAGTGTAGTGTACAGTATGTGTATAGTGAGCGTGAGACTGTGTGAGTAACCTGGAACTCTGATAAACATCAGGCTATTTTTAGCCGAGGAAGAACATTTGGAAAAAGCTGATCCCGGACTCTGAGCGGGCCACTTCACTTGCTTCCAAAGAAGCTGAGCCAAGCAACCACCGGTGTTACTGGCTTAGAAAGAGCCTCAGAGTATACACTCCAGTGAAGAAACAAGCACTCCAATTCAAATCTAATTGTACTTGTCACATGCGTCGTAAACAACAAGGTGTAGACCAACAGTGAAATGCTAACTTACGGGTCTTTTTCCAACAACGCAGAATTAAAAGACAACACAAATTGAAATAGTATAATAATAATAAATAGAAAGTGAATAACGAATAAAAATAACATGGCTATATACAGGGAGTACAGGAAGTACCCGTACCGAGTCGATGTGTACAAGGTGATTGAAGTAGCTATGTACATACTGTAGGGGTGACTAGGCAATATGATAGATAACATGCGAGTAGGAAGAGTCACATCTGGAGTTCTAGTATCTAATACATGCAATCTCTTAGTCTGATAGCCTCTAACATCAGGGTTAAATCTCACCAGTGCTGACAGAGGTACGGGTCTAGAGAGCTGAACCCAGATTTCACCCAGATTTCTGGACAGCGTACAAGGGGTTTAGCTCCGACGGGATTTAACCCTCTACTCCCTAATCCTGGTGCTAAGGGGTTATCTGGTCAAACCCCACCCTATCCACACCCCTCTCTCTCCCTATACCCGGGGTTGGCTCGGACTACACCCCTGTCCCTACACGTGCCCCAGTGGGAGGGAGAGGGGTTGCCCCAACTCCGTCTGATTACTCCTGTTGGACAAGCAGACCCTTCAACCTGAAGGAAGCCAGCTCCTTCACCTAAGTCATATCATCATATTAGTCCTCCCAGTCTCCCAGTCGCTCATTGACACTGTGTGTGTGTACACACCGAGAGTGACCTGGACTGAGAGACAGCAGGATCCTATCTGAGTCAATCCGAGCATCCTGCCCCCTGGTCCACCCCATCCCTATCGGTACAGCCATCACCCATCTGGGGCTCCTGTGACCCTGGCCTCATCTTGGTGAGATCATACCTATAAGACTGGTGAGAGAGATGGGCTCCTAGTAGTCAAATGTATACACATTGATTACACACAGAGAGGGACAAATGAGAAAGGGGTGGGTGGGGGGTACTTGTTCATTTGTGAAAGTCATTTTTGCCAAATTACATCTAGAGATGAACCAAACTAAGGAATTATTATTGACAATGCCGGTAAAAGCAATCCGCCTTCTGTACTGCTGGGCCCTCCTTCACTTGGATGCCTAAAGTCAAATCAGTGATTACTGCAGAGAGACAGAGACAGAGAGAGACTAAAAGGCCAGTCTCAGTGAACACACACTGTTAAAATACAGAGAATGTCTATTCATAATTATAAACTGGGTGGTTTAAGTCCCGAATTCTGATTGGCTGACAGCTGTTGTATACCACGGGTATGACAAAACAATTATTTTTACTGCTCTAATTACGTTGCTAACCAGTTTATAATAGCAATAAGGCACCTTGGGGGTTTGTGGTATATGGTCCATTTACCACACCCCCTCGAGCCGTATTGCTTAATTACCCAGCAACCATGTATTAATCCAGCCCAGGGCAATGCCCCCTAACCCTACACCCCCCTCCCACACACACACCCCAACACACAAACACATACGGAAGGAGTGGGGGCATTTTCTAACCTCAATATGAAATAGTGCCTCATGTCATGCCAATAAAGCACCTTGAAATTGAAAGTTAAAGTTGAGAGTGCAGGAGAGAGAAACAGAGTGGGAGAGAGAGGTTGATACCTAGTGACAAAAAGAGAGAGGAGAGAAAGTGGCAGACAGAAAGCGAGAGAGAGAGGCATTACTGAGAGGGATCTCCTCACACATTCTAAAGAGCTAACTGCTGGGGAGAGAATGTAACAGCCTGTGTGTGTGTGTGTGTGTGTTTGTTTGTTTTCCCTCCTTTTAATATATTCTCTTCCTGTTTTATATTCTTATGAACTTCCTCTCTCGCTCACTCTCATAACAACATCCGCAAGAGATCAACAACAAGATGAGGGAGAAAAAAAAAACTCCAGGCTCACATCTGGGAAACAAATTAGGCCAGCGTGTGTCTAGCTCTGTGTGTAGTTGTGTGTAGCTAGGTGTCTAGCTATGTGTGTGTAGCTAGGTGTCTAGCTATGTGTGTGTAGCTAGGTGTCTAGCTATGTGTGTGTAGCTAGGTATGTGCAGCTGTGCGTGTGCGCATATACACACACACACACACACACACACACACAGTGGGGCAAAAAAGTATTTAGTCAGACACCAATTGTGCAAGTTCTCCCACTTAAAAAGATGAGGCCTGTAATTTTCATTACAGGTACACTTCAACTATGACAGACAAAATGAGAAAAAAAGTCCATAAAAAGTTATGGTGGAAAATAACTGTTTTTCTGCAAAGGGACCAGGGCAACTGATCCGTGTAAAGGAACGAATGAATGGGGCCATGTATCGTGAGATTTTGAGTGAAAACCTCCTTCCATCAGCAAGGGCATTGAAGATGAAACGTGGCTGGGTCTTTCAGCATGACAATGATCCCAAACACACTGCCCGGGCAACGAAGGATTGGCTTCGTAAGAAGCATTAAGGTCCTGGAGTGGTCCTGGATTTTATTTCCTCATTTTGTCTGTCATAGATGAAGTGTACCTATGATGAAAATTAAAGGCCTCATCTTTTTAAGTGGGAGAACTTGCACAATTGGTGTCCGACTAAATACTTTTTTGCCCCACTGTATATATAGAAAGGTGAGGAATGTGAGTAAAATTAAGCATGTTTAATCTGCCAGTCTGTGATGACCCCCCCCCACACAGTATTTGTACAGTATGGGCAGCCAATAGCTCAGTCACTATACCTTGTTTAGCTATAGGTCAACACCTAATAGAGACATCTAGTGAACTAATCCTGAAAGGAACTCCTCTCATCTGTGTAGTCTGCTGTCATCCCCATCTGCTCCTGCCCTAACCCCAGCACAGCCAGCCTGTGTTTACTGTTAGCCTCCCTGCCTGTAACCCTCCTCCCTGCAACACTCCCCTCCCGCAGTGAACCCACAGGGAGCCAGCACATATTGATTTTTCCCATGACATTTAGTCAACCAACACCATGGTGAGGGAACAGGCTGATATGACAGAGAGAAAGGTGGAGGGAGAGAAGGAGACAGCAAGGAGTGTGTGCATTGGGTGGATGTGAGAGGAAGGCAGAAGGAAAGAGTGATAGAGCAGGGCGACAGAGAATGACAGGCAGGAACAGAGTGATCAGGCATCTTCCGCTGGCATTCGTGTTCCCTCCATCTCTTCCCCCCCCTAACTGATTTCCTCAACCACACATCCTGTCAGGCTACAGACACCTACAGACACCTTTAGGTTGCTAATAAAATTCAGCATGACAGTCTACAGTCGTGGCCCAAAGTTTTGAGAATGACACAAATATACATTTTCACAAAGTCTGCTGCCTCACTTTGTATGATGGCAATTTGCATATACTCCAGAATGTTATGAAGAGTGATCAGATGAATTGCAATTAATTGCAAGGTCCCTCTTTGCCATGCAAATTAACTGAACCCCCCCCAAAAAAAAAAATCCACTGCATTTCAGCCCTGCCACAAAAGAACCAGCTGACATCATGTCAGTGATTCTCTCGTTAACACAGGTGTGAGTGTTGACGAGGACAAGGCTGGAGATCACTCTGTCATGCTGATTGAGTTCAAATAACAGACTGGAAGCTTCAAAAGGAGGGTGGTGCTTGGAATAATTGTTCTTCCTCTGTCAATCACAGTTACCTGCAAGGAAACACAGTCATCATTGCTTTGCACATAAAGGGCTTACTGACAGCAAGGATATTGCTGTCAGTAAGATTGCACCTAAATCAACCATTAATTGGATCATCAAGAACTTCAAGGAGAGCGGTTCAATTGTTGTGAAGAAGGCTTCAGGGTGCTCAAGAAAGTCCAGCAAGCGCCAGGACCGTCTCCTAAAGTTGATTCAGCTGCGGGATCGGGCCACCACCAGTACAGAGCTTGCTCAGGAATGGCAGCAGGCAGGTGTGAGTGCATCTGCACGCACAGTGAGGCAAAAACCTTTGGAGGATGGCCTGGTGACAAGAAAGACCGCAAAGAAGCCACTTCTCTCCAGGAAAAACATCAGGGACAGACTGAGATTCTGCAAAAGGTACAGGGATTGGACTGCTGAGGACTGGGGTAGTCATTTTCTCTGATGAATCCCCTTTCCGATTGTTTGGGGCATCCGGAAAAAAGCTTGTCCAGAGAAGACAACATGAGCGCTACCATCAGTCCTGTGTCATGCCAACAGTAAAGCATCCTGAGACCATTCATGTGTGGGGTTGCTTCTCAGCCAAGGGAGTGGGCTCACTCACAATTTTGCCTAAGAACACAGCCATTAATAAAGAATGGTACCAACACATCCTCCGAGAGCAACTTCTCCCAACCATCGGTTACATAATTATACTTCAGTATTCCATAGTAACATCTGACAAAAATATCTAAAGACACCGAAGCAGCAAACTTTGTGGAAATTAATATGTGTCATTCTCAAAACTTTTGGCCACGACTGTACGACACGTCTCTCTCTCTCCTCCCCTCCCTCGGTGAGGCTATCGAACGGTAGAAGTAGAGGATGTGACTTCTTTTCTTCTTTCCTGATTTATCAAAGAGGGAACGTCGGGATCATGACAGCCTGGAGTATTTCCTTGCAGATGAGAGGATAAGCCAAGTCGCCACTGAGAGAGAGTGGAGTGGCCACTGTTCAAACACTCACAGTGGTGCTAACGGCTAACATCCACACGCCCCTGCAGACTCTGACCTGTGGAATCAACACTCAGGCCTAAACAAACAGCAATAGGACTCAAAGGGATTCAATACCACACCGAGGCATCAGACCTCCAGCCACGTGTTCTCCGTAGCAGTAGGGAAGTGTGTGAACATGCAATCCCAGTTGCTAATCGTACATCCTGATTCCTGACCCAGTCTTTTCATCTGTTCTGTGGGACAGCTGCTAGGGGTTCCCCAGATCTCCTCAAGTGTATTTCCTGGAGATAAGGCACGTGTGCCGACCGCAGAAGCAGAAAACCAACCCAGACACTGTTGCTAGTCTCTGCCCAACCCACTGCCTCAACAAACACAGACAGACCCCATATTCACAGCTCCCTGTAAAATACTGCAGTATGCAACCACCCTAAACAACATACCACACACCATCTCATATAATACACCACTGCCAGTCCAAAACACTAACACACATATCTCAGGTCTCATACTCTTAACTTATCCCCATGGTAAGGTGAAGCACGTTTTGGGAGAGAGGAGGAAGCCAAGCCAGTCTGCACTGCATATTTATGGAGCTCCATTAATGCCCTGATGAATTCACTGGTTGGAGAGCAGTAGATCAAAACACACACACACACTACTTTTCATCTTTAGATGCATGTTAGGGTTTGCATATGAAATAGATGCAGTAGGAACTTAGTAGGCTGCATGCTTTATGGCAGTGGGATATGGACATGCTCAATTCGTGAATCATCCTCCGCACTGCCACTCAGCCCTCTCTCTCTCCGTGTGTGTGTGTGTGTGTGTGTGTGTGTGTGTGAGACAGTAAAGAAAGTGTAATTAGTACAGCCCCTGCTGTGGGCGCCCCACCCTCCTCCACGGGGACTCCCCGTGGGATATCCCTCTATTCCCTCTCATCCCTCGCTCTGCCTTTTCTGACATTGCTCAGCTTCCTTTCTGCCATTCTTCCACCCTGGGACACAGGAGGGTCACTGACCTGCCATGGAGGCTGCATTATAGGTGGTGTGCCCACTAGTAAAAACACCATGTCGTGTTAGTTATAAACACTATCCTGTCCTCTGTGTGAAATGTTCCTATTCGTCAGTCTTTGAGAGACGGTGAGTGAACAAGTGAAAAAACAAATGAAAAAGTGTAGAGAACCTCATTTTCATTCCGTCTGCACGGTTGATGAACTTTAGGAAATAAGTGGATAAACTCAGCCAGTTGCCTGGCAAGACTCCAATACTGCTCACTAGCTTAAACCCAAATTAGACCTCTGTGGAGGCACAGCAAGCCTTTCTAGCAGGTGGGTTCAGTTTGAGGACAGCAATGCAGGTAGGAGCGTGTGGTTAATGCACAAGAACACTGTTTTTCCATTCCGCTTGTTGGAGAGACACAGTCAGAAGAAAACACGCAGACACAGGCCCCTCGTTCCCTGCCTTCGTTCCCTTTCCAAATCAATCAGCACCCCTCAGACTGACAGTCCTGCTGGTTGCCGTGACAATGCAGAACTAGCACTCCTCCGTGACTGTCGGTGGGGCTGTCTGTTGCTAAGGTCACTCTGTCAGAACATTCTTTAACTTCCACTCCACTCTACCTAATATAATAGTACCTATCTAATACCAGTAACTCGAAAGTGTTACTGTATGAAAATAAGCCTACATTCACATCCGTATCATAGTATCACTTTGGCAATGGATTATTAGACTGTTGCTTATCAGTGCTGGATCTTCCTTGATCACTGGGTGTCTCTCTTTCTCCTCCTCCCTTCCTCAGTCACAACCACTTCCAGCCATGTTCTGCTCTGTCACAAGGTGGGTGGCTGTGGTTTCACATGCTATCCCATGACTCTTTATGGGGCTCCTGGAAATGTTCCACATTTTAGAAATGTTTGCTTTCAGGGCCGCAGTAGGCCCACAGCCCTTCACATGCAAGTCACAACACTCAGAGAATTTGATCAGAAAATAGCTTCAAGCTTTCCATTGGGGAAGGACATTGGGACTGTGGTGAGAATTATTATTTTTTTAAACTTACTGAACATTCTAGTGCCTAGGCAGAGACTTAAAAGTGGAACTGACAGCATTTTAACAACATGAACTCTTATTCAATTCTGTTCATATACGGTGCAGTCGGAAAGTATTCAGACCCCTTCACGTTTTCCACACTTTAGAAATGTTTGCACATTTATTACAAACAGAAAAAAAATAGGGTTAGAGTTAGCGTTAGGGGACCTTCAATGCTGCAGACACTTTTTGGTACCCTTTCCCATATCACATTTACATGTGTATTCAGTACTCAGACCCTTTATTCAGTACTGTGTTGAAGCACCTTTGGCAGTGATCACAGCCTCAAGACTTCTTGGCGGAGGATGCTACAATCATGGCACACCTTTATTTGGAGAGTTTCTCCCATTCTTCTCTGCAGATTCTCTCAAGCTCTGTCAGGTTGGATGGGGAGTGTCACTGCACAGCTATTTTCAGGTCTCTCCAGAGATGTTCAATCGGTGTTCAAGTCCGGGCTCTGGCTGGGCCACTCAAGGACAATCAGAGACTTGCCCTGAAGCCACTCCTGCGTTGTCTTGGCTGTGTGTTTAGGGTCGTTGTCCTATTAGAAGGTATAAACCTTCACCCCAGTCTGAGGTCCTGAGCAGGTTATCATCAAGGATCTTTCTGAACTTTGCACCGTTCAACTTTTCCTCGATCCTGACTAGTCTCCCAGTCCCTGCCGTTGAAAAACCTGCCCACAGCATAATGCTGCCACCACCATGCTTCACCATAGGGATGGTGCCAGGTTTCCTCCAGACGTGACGCTTGGTATTCAGACCAAACAGCTCAATCTTGGTTTCATCAGACCAGAGAATCTTATTTCTCATGGTCAGAGTCCTTTAGGTCCCCTTTGGAAAACTCCAAGCGGGCTGCCATGTGCCTTTTACTGAAGAGTGGCTTCCATCTGGCCACTACCATAATGGCCTGATTGGCAGAGTTCTGCAGAGATGGTTGTCCTTCTTGAAGGTTCTCCCATCTCCACAGAGGAACTCTGGAGCTCTGTCAGTGACCAGCGGGTTCTTGGTCACCTCCGTGACCAGGGCTCAGTTTGACCGGGCAGCCAGCTCTAGGAAGAGTCTTGATGGTTCCAAACTTCTTCCATTTAAGAATGCTGAGGCCACTGTGTTCTCGGGGACCTTCAATGCTGCAGACATTTTTTGGTACCCTTCCCCAGACTTTTGCCTCGACACAATCCTGTCTCAGAGCTCTACGAACAACTCCTTTGACCTAATGGCTTGTTTTTTTCCCTTCTTCACTGTAACTGTGGGACCTTATATAGACAGGTGTGTACCTTTCCAAATCATGTCCAATCAATTGAATTTTTCACAGGTGGACTCCAGTTTTGTTGGTTTAGTGTTTTCCAATTTTTCCCCAAAGTGGTTAGATTCTATGGTTTCTTCAATTACATTTCTGACATGCTGACTCCAATCAAGTTGTAGAAACATCTCCAGGATGATCAATGGAAACAGGATGCACCTGAGCTTAATTTCGAGTCTCATAGCAAAGGGTCTAAATACTTATTTAAATAAGGTATTTCTTTTTTCACTATGTCATTATGGTGTACTGTGTGTAGGAAGAAATTACACTTATTTTTATGACAAGTATGCACTTTGTCATTATCACGTTTTCATCAATTCTAAGATTGTTTGAAAATTACGTACACTAAGGCATTTGTGAAAATTCGATGGCAATATAGAGTGGGAAAGCGGCCGTGCATTTGGACAGTTAGACACTGCAGTAAATAAAACATCTCTCTCACCCAGGACCGGAGTCTACGCAGACCGGTCCTCTATAGCCATTCAGAGCTAGAGTAGGCCTATACGCAAACAAGCCATTTGCCACAAGGGCCTGCTACCATTCATTTTGAACTGGACTGTGTGTTTACAGGCAGTTGCAACAGTGTGACGTTAGATAACTGGAACACATTCGGCAAAAGTCACAAAATGCACTTGATTGGATTGCTGCACATATGCAGATAAATACCACAGGAGTCATCTTACATTTGGGAACTTTACAGTCCCATTGATCAAACAACCATAAAAAAGGTAGGCCATCTTTACCAAAATGCACATCAACAAGATCAACAACTAATGAAAGGCAGCGCAAACCTTTTTCAGGAAGTTGGCAGTCAGAATTGCACTGGTAAATGATGGGGGAATAGCCTGCTCGTTCTTCTGCGGCTTGCCTGTCAAAGTATGCTCGTCCCAACCAAGCCCCCAAGCTAACTGGCTAAAGATGGCTAGCTTGCTAGCTACTTCCAGCTGCTTTTGCTCGCCCTGGCAGAACTGGTTAGGTCGTGGTCATGTTATATAGTGCGTTCATGACTAACCACATTTTTGAGCCTACTGACACTGGTCATATTCAACGGGTGTTGTGCGTTCGTAAATTCATTAGTTAATGTGCACTCTGGCACACTTAGACCAGAGTGTTCTAAAATCGGAGTAGATAGCTAGCCAGAGTGAATTTACGAACACAAGAGATGTACTAACTGTATAACAGTAGTTTAGCATAGCTAGCTAGCAAGCAAGGCGATTCACATCTCTTGCTAGCTAACCAAGTGACTGTTACGTTCCCCAGATTATGTGTTGTAGTTTGTGTATTTGCATGTGTTTATTTCAGGAAATGGCTTCCTGAAATCCCTCAAGCAGCTGATTGGTCGACTCCAGGGCTAATTGGAGAGCTGACCCCGCCCCCTCGTCAAGACACAGCTGTCTCCAATTACCCATTCCTTCAGAAGCTATATAAAAGCCAGTGTTCTGTTCAGGAGATCTTTTTTTTTTGTAGAGGATTTTTTGCAAGAGGCCCGCGGGCATACATATACCCGTAGCATAATCGCTGTCTAGGCACACTAGGTAAGACCTGGGCGGACCACCCCTTGTATTTTGGTTAGGGCACCAGGTGGTGCTAAATTAGGTAAGTAGTGGGTAGGCAGGTAAGATAGGAGAGGGGGGGGGGGCTTTGAGATTTACTTTCTTTGCTTTGGTTCCATCCAGCCCCTTTTCCCCATATTACCGTGTAAAGGAATAAAGTCCTTGTAAACGGTACCACATTCTGCTTGTTGTCATTTTTACTCGCACCTACAGTCCATACCTTTTTCGCTTCACAGAGAGTTTAGTTGTAGCAGGGTGTTGCGTTCCCTCTTCATAGAGGCGTGCGTAACAATGACACCTCCATCTCTAGCTGAAAAAGTCTGTCACCCACCAACGAACTAGCTATCTATCTAAACGTTAGGCTCTGTTTTTAGCTTGCGACATAAATAGATATGCTAGCATATTAGCCACGATATGACTGACTTGTCAATATAGTCAAACTAGCAAGCGCAATGATTACATTCCCAGCCATTCCATTTTTTTGTCCAAAATGCTGAGTCATTGAAACTGAAACAGTGCATCCTGAAAGGAGGCAGCAAACAATGACCCAGGCCAGCTGTGATTTACGACCTGATAGAAGTCCAAAAAAATATTGCTAAGAAATGTATTGGTGAATGATATTAATCAAGCAATTAACCGCATCCATATATTCAGCTAACAATGCATTCGTGTATGTCATGGAATGTTGAATCAAATATAACCTACATTTAAAACCTCTTATAAAGTTGTTTTTGTAGCATAAACTGGGAATGCAATATTTTTTACTCATATTATGATTGTCTGTTTGTTTCATATCTGCAAAGTAGTTCACATTGTGTCAGTTCCACTTTAAAACCCTGGATCTGATAGTCTTATTTGAGCCTCTATATTTATCCCATCAAGGAGAAGTGTGTGTGACAGATCAGGGAGGATGACCCAGCCTGCCATTGTGACTGACCCTTCCCTTGTGTCAGACCTCCTCTCCTCATTTGCACACTAACCCAATCAATGTCTGCACAGCTCTATACACACACACACACACACACACACACACACAACACAACATAAAGAGAGACCTAAGACCTAATACAACTAATAAAAATACTGCTACAACTACTAATACAACTACTAATACAGCTAATACAACACCCCAATCAGCATTCTGTTATGAGAGATGGGGAAAATAGGTCACACACAAATACATGCCATGCACATACACCAACTTATAAACGTGCCTAACACACACAGACTGCATGAGCGCTCACTCACAACACACTCTACTTGAGTGCTAATCACACAAGCACACATACAGCTTATACCCACACACACACACACACACACGCCGTGACTGCAGCATACTGTGCCATAAACTCAACATTCATAATTTAGTGATTACCGCATGGGCAGAAAATAGCTCTTTAGCGCACACATCTGGGCCAAACTCACTGGTCCTAAGCATTTTTACTCAGCCCATCTCTGCCTCCACTTGGCTAAGACTTCACAGAGTAGGAAGGCTTTCACACATACAGTCATGGGAGAGTTCTCCACAGCCTATTTCCCCTCCCATATAGTCCCATCAATTTACACTAGATCGGTCCAGACGTGAAGGAGGGAGTGATGTGGTTTTAGGTGTTAATTTCAATATTTACAGGGTTTGTTGTCTGATCGTTATGGTGAGCAGGTAAGTAGGGTGAAGGGGATGGCTGATTTCCCCAGAATGAAATCATTCTGGTGCAGTGGGGGTGGAAAGCGGTGTGGACGTCCCATCACCCCCAAACAAACCCCTTCACTCAGATAGAAAGAGAGAGAAAAAACAAGTGTTTGAGTGAGAGAGGGGCAGACAGACAGACAGACAGACTGGGGACAGACAGAGCTCCTCTAGCAGGCCTGTTTACCACGAACACACCCAGCAAGGGCTGCTTTCCTTTCCCAGAGAATATCAATGAGCCTCTTTAGACTTTCTGCTCAGTAATAATAGTCCACCATCACCACTTCCTCTCTCTCTCCTCTCTCTTTCGCTCACAAGCATTTTCCTTTTCTCTGTGCCTCAGGCTTTGTGGCCTTCCCACCAGAGCATCTCCATGGCAACGGGGGGAGATGAAATCTGCAGGGGGATTCGTCAGCCCCTTTCACTCGCTCTATTGCATCATTCACACACACACACACACACAAAACATAAATACACACACACACACACACACACCTGTGATCCCCCAGAGGAATCATCTGACAGACTCATCCACTGTACATCCTGTTACTTCCTGTATCTAAGGAGGGAGTGTGAGTGAGTCATGTACAAGTCGTTTGGTAAATACCATTTGGACGGCATTAATGAATGAGAGAGTTGAGGCGCTCTGCTCTGGTACTAATTACCCCCAGCCTGCCTCTGGAGGATTAGGAGACTTTTAATAGTCCTGTTTTATGAGTTACAATCCTGCTGGGAGACACAGGATTACACTGGTACTGAGAGACCATACACACACACACACACACACACACACACACACACACACACACACACTAGGCCCTCTTGCTTATACACACTGACAGATCTAGAACTTCAGAAGTACAGACAGCTGCCTCATGATGTAACCATACATTACTACATGCATTATGAATCTCCCAACCCTCAGAGTGGGAATAAGGCAATCACAGGGATTATGACCCAGCAGCCAAGGTATTCTCACCTCTCTCTGCACCTTCATCACCTAGTTTGTGTGTCATCTCAGTCAGACAAAGTGCATCTCTGTCCCTTATGATTGGAGGGGCATGTCCCAGTGGAATCCTGGCTGCTCAGTCTAACAGTCTGGCCTAGTTCTCAGGCAGGCTGGCCCAGAATATTCCACAATATACCCCTCTGAGGCCCACATGGCTTCACCAGGGCTTCTTCACCAAGCCGGGTGCCCTGCCAGCATAGCCTCAACACACACACACACACACACATTCAGAAGCACACACACAAGGACCAATACAGACACACACCATTACACCCACATGCATTGATGTGCGCAGCCGCGCACTTACGCACTTTGACTAACGCACCAAACATTAGCACCAGGGCAGAGCAGAGAGAACTAGCCACTCCCTGTATGAGCAATCACAACGCTGACATGACTGGCCCACGTACTGGAGCCAACTCACCAGCAAGGGGATAGTGAGCGCACACAAACACACACAAACGTGCAGACGCACACTCATGTCTAGCAATATATAGACAGATACACCTTTCCATAAAACTACTTACACATCCAATAGACTAAGCACCTTCCTACATCCACCATACTGTACTGTATAGCCTTTTAATCCCTGGTCACTCTGAGCTAAGATGTACACAAAACACACACGCAGGTCCTGATCTGTAATACGCACGATGGCCCACGTATAAAATGTCTAGAGTCCTGAGGCATTGGCCCAGATCAAAGAGATGGACAGATGAGAGATGTGTCAACATAGGATTAGAACATACACTGCATGTATGTGCTCGTTGAACATCTCATTCCAAAAACATGGGCATTAATATGGATCTCGACAAACCATTTCTGTATGGACCTCACTTTGAGCATCATTGTCTTGCTGAAACATGAAAGGGCTTTCCCCAAACTGTTGCCACAAAATTGGAAGAACAGAATCATGTAGGATGTCATTGTATGCTGTAGCGTAACGATTTCCCTTCACTGGAACTAAGGGGGTGTAGCCCGAACCCTGAAAAACAGCCCCAGCTCCACCAAACTTTGCAGTTGGCATTATGCATTCGGGCAGGTAGCATCCTCCTAGCATCCACCAAACCCAGATTTGTCCATTGGACTGCCAGATGGTGAAGCAGTCCAAACGAACAGTTACTGTGCTGACGTTGCTTCCAGAGGTAGTTTGGAACTCGGTAGTGAGTGCTGCAACCGAGGACAGAAGATGTTTTACACGCCACGTGCTTCAGCACACGGTGCCATAATGTGAGCTTGTGTTGCCTACCACTTCGTAGCTGAGCCGTTCTAGACATTTTGACTTCACAATAACAGCATTTACAGTTGACAGGGGCAGCTCTAGCAGGGAAGAAATTTGACGAACCTATTTGTTAGAAAGGTAGCATCCCATGACAGTGACACGTTGGAAGTCACTGAGCTCTTCAGTAAGGCCATTCTAATGCCAATGTTTGTCTATGGTGACTGCATGGCTGTGTGCTCGATTTTATACACCCGTCAGCAACGGGTGTGGCTGAAATGGACGAAGCCACTAATTTAAAGGGGTATCCACATACTTTGTAGACATGGTGTATCTGTGCCATAGATCACACACACTGCCTGTCCCTGGAGACAGGTCTCCTCACTTCCATACTACTCTGGTACAGCATTCCATGGGTCATGTTTCAAATGGGTACAGTGTTATTTAGTTGAGTCACTCCCATGATAGGGGAAAACCGAGACACGAGCATGGCAAGTCTTGCTAGTGGCCGACCCCTGTATGTAGTACGTAGACACACCTCCATCCAGAGAGGCAGAGCGGAGCACAAAGGGCAATGAAGAAGATGGGAAAGGGGTAAGGGGAAGTGGAGGAGGCGGGGGAGACAGAGTAGGGATGACAGAGCTTTTTGGGCTTGAGTGGGATAATGAGGAGAGGAGGGTATCGCCATGGCAGGTGTGACTTTGGTTGCCAGGGTTACAGCCGTCTGCGGCAGAGAGCGATCAGCCCACGACATCGCAACAACATGAGGGATGAGAGAGAGGGAGAGAGGTGGAGGGGGGGGGAGGAGTAGACAGAGAAATAAATAGAGATAAAGTGTGAGAGAGAGAATGAGAGAGAGAGGGAGAGAGATGAGAGCAAGACCGAAAAAGTGAGCGAGACAGAGAGACTGCAGCAGCAGCACATGAAACAGAATCATTCATGGAGGCCTGGATTCCTATCCCAGCATGTGTCCATGCCTGTCAGCCGCGGCCCCAAAACACAGCACCACCGTCATTACACACCAGACTGGATTCATGCATACTGTGGCGCAAGATACTGAAACATGGATAACATGTTACTGTGCTGCAGTGGATCAAATCTAGCCTGAACCACACACACAATGCAGAGGAAAATGGAGGATGGACAAAATTCAGAAATCACTAGTAGCACTGCAGCGTGGAAATAAAATGAATGACTGACACTGCCGCAGACCTTACACAACTTGCACAGGGAACACAGGCTCACTGCATACATGTAGTAGCCTTGAAGCCCACAGAATGGAGTACGAACGCAATCAGTGCAATCAGTACAATGATGAGCGTTTCACAGTACCCAGCTAGCTCAAAACGTTCTGAGAACCATGTTTCCACATGGTGAGAGCGTATTTGTCCTGTCTTTATTTTGCATTCAACCTACCACTACTATTTGGGAATGATGCTGGATAGTGGCTTGGCTTTGGAACATCCTCAGCACATTAAGGAACCTGACAATAAAAAACAGTATTTGTTGGCATTTCATTACTTTAACAGAATGTTTCCTAAAAGTTTAAACTTGGCTAAATTCAATTAAAATGTTGGTCATGCTCTTGTTCTCCAACAGGTTTGACATTGGGAATGTTCTCAAATAGTTCAGAGAACGTTAAGAAACAACGTTCTTCTGTTAGAATGTCATTACTTCAGCATAACCTGTAGGACACATTTCCTCATGGTTCTATTTAAAGTCATGTTCTCAAATTGTTCTGACAACGTTAAGAAACTTTCCATAAAAACCACAAGAAAAATGTAGTAACATTCAGATCTAAGAATGTGAACGTGTGAAAAGGTTAAATAACAAACACAATCACTTCAAACTGAAGCTGTAAAACTGCAAACTAGCTGCATTTTGTTTAGTTTGACCTTTTTTCAATGTACATTTCTTTGTATACATCCATAAAAACGATGCCAGCTGATTCATGATTTCGACTGTCTGAGAAACGCTGTCTGCATGATTAAAGCCTACGCATTTATCTGGGTTCAAAAAAGTTTACCCCAAATAAGCTAATGTCTAACTTCACTGATCGAATGCGAGACCAAGAACGTCAATTTAGATTGAATACACAGCACCAGGACTGTACTGTGCTGAATAGCTGGCCAGCCAGTCCTACCCACTGATCTGGACTATTCAATTGCTAAAAGCCAGGGGAGAGCTGGGAATGTGCACTCTATTTAAATGGAGATGGAATGGCATGGCATGGGCTGTATTCTAGGAATGGAGAGCAGGCTGAGAACGTAGTCAGGGCGACATGGGACACCCAGAACATTAAACTTCTGCTACTGAACCTAGGTCAATCAGTAGCTGAGGAATGAGCAGAGAACAGGAAGAGCCTCTGTCTTAGCATCTGGTCCTAGGTCAGTTCACACAACCGTGACTGGTTACTCATGTAAATTTGAATTATATATATATATATAGACTGGCGTCTCCAAGGCTTTCTCCTGTATGTCAGGGTTCATTTTCCATTCTGGATGTACCGCGACAGTAGCTTGGCGGACTTCAAGTTAGGTGTCAGCCAGACTACCGTGACAGGACATCTCTGAGCCATGTAGAGGTCAACCAGTCAGCCTATAACATTCTGACATGCGTTTAAACTGGACACTAAAACCATATTCTTAGGTGTTATTCTATTCACCACTTTCATGAACTATGACCTTCCTTGTCATTCATAGCAGAAGCCGGTTTCCGTTTTCCAGTTAAGCTGTGTTTACATTGGAGCCAGGAGATAGCTAGCTGTAGTAGCTAGCAGGTAAAAGTTCAGGTTAATTCGTACAAAAAAATATTATTTAACAAGCAATACCAACCATTGTGACAGAGCCGCATCCGTCTAAGCTAACGGAATAGGTAGATGACATGACAGCGATGGCCTGACATTAGCTAAACAACCATGTCTAACTACTTCGTTCTCTCCAAGGGTGTTGATGGCGAAGAACTAAGAAATTATAAAAGCACAGAAGTCCTAAAACCAGCAAGGTTTTGTGCAAGGGACATGCAGACTTTCCTGAAAGCAGAGGTTGGTTGAGCCCAGTCAGAGCGTCAACAAACCAAAACAGACGGCTTGGGTAACAGAGAGAGGCAGTGGCATCATCGAAACAGTCGGTTGCTCGTGTATTGCAGGGTTAGGGAAGTTCTGTAGCCATGCAGCAGCTATCTTGTGAATGGTATTAGTGGCTAGCAATTTTATTTACAACCATAAAATCAATTTTGGAGACATTATGCATGTGATGTTTTCTTGAACTTGTGTAATGTTATTTGTCCAGGCTTTTTATGATGTAAAGCTACCTTGAGTTCGAGATAAGGTGCTAGAATAAACATTATTAGTATGAGCAGGGACATCCAAGAACCTTGAGCCTAAACATCTAAGTTAGATAAACGTCAGGCACTACAAGGCAGAGGATGAGTATGAGGGCAGTTCAATGGCTGTTGGTAGTTCTTCGCTTCCAAAAATACCACATCACCCGTCTCAAAGCCTTTAGAGTGTGGTCAAGGCTCCTACTAAACCTCTCTTTCTCCTCAAAAACACTTTACCGGAGAAGTGATACAATGCCTCTCCATCAGAAGAACAACAGAGCAGGGAAAATAGTGCAGTTGATGGAAGGAACTCAGCCACATCAAAACCGTGATGATCTGAGTTATGAAAAATACAAGGCATTCTACCAGGATTACATTGAGGTTCATGGTGAAAAAGCTGGCAAACTAGAATAGGGAGGAAAGTGCATCTGATGTGTGGCACAGTTCAAGAAAGATTAGAATTACAGTCAGCTCAGCAAAAAAGGTGCCTGTACGTGCAGACTCAAATAGAGGCAAATTCTTGTGTGAGCACCAACTATGCAAAAAATTAAAAAAAGAGCTGACAGCCTGCAATCAACTCAAAGAGCAGGGAATAAACATTACACACAAGGGTACAGTCATCATGATTTTGATGTGCTTTTATCATTTCTTAGGCAAGAACCTTGGCTAACAGCCAGCCCAGACGAAGCATTGACTCTAGCGAGTTCCTAGATATACAGTTGAAGTCGGAAGTTTACATACACTTAGGTTGGAGTCATTAAAACTCATTTTTCAACCACTCCACACATTTCTTGTGAACAAAATATAGTTTTGGCAAGTCGGTTAGGACATCTACTTTGTGCATGACACAAGTAATTTTTCCAACAATTGCTTACAGACAGATTATTTCACTCAGTGTCTCACAATTCCAGTGGGTCAGAAGTTTACATACACTAAGTTGACTGTGCCTTTAAACAGCTTGGAAAAAGTTTGTACTTTTTGGAGAAATGTCCTCTGTTCTGATGAAAAAAAAATAGAACTGTTTGGCCATAATGACCATTGTTATGTTTGGATGAAAAAGGGGGAGGCTTGCAAGCCAAAGAACACCATCCCAACCGTGAAGCACAGGGGTGGCAGCAACATGTTGTGGGGGTGCTTTGGAAAATTGTGTGGATATATTGAAGCAACATCTCAAGACATCAGTCAGGAAGTTAAAGCTTGGTCTTCCAAATGGATAATGACCCCAAGCATACTTCCAAGGTTGCAGCAAAATGGCTTAAGGACAACAACGTCAAGGTATTGGAGTGGCCATCGCAAAGTCCTGACCTCAATCCTATAGAATATTTGTGGGCAGGACCTAAAAAGCGTGTGCGAGCAAGTAGGCCTACAAACCTACGAGTTCTGTCAGGAGGAAATGGGCCAAAATTCACCCAACTTATTGTGGGAAGCTTGTGGAATGCTACCTGAAATGTTTGACCCAAGTTAAACAATTTAAAGGCAATGCTACCAAATACTAATTGAGTGTATGTAAACTTCTGACCCACTGGGAATGTGATGAAAGAAATAAAAGCTGAACTCAACTATTATTCGGACATTTCACATTCTTAAAATAAAGTGGTGATTCTAACTGACCTAAGACGGGGAATTTTTACTAGGATTGTACATGTCAGGAATTGTGAAAAACTGAGTTTAAATGTATTTGGCTAAGGTGTATGTAATTTTTTTCAAAGCTGTCGCCTGAATGGTTTCCCTAGGAAGCCATGGGATAAGGTCTCTTGTGACCTCCTCCAACTTGTCAATCTAGTATGAAATGATCTTACTGGCCATGATGATTCTGTGTATCAGATAGCAACTAAGATCTATTGTGAGGTTCAATTTGAACTTCATCAGTATCAAGACTATATGTGACTCGTTTCTGGAAACTAGGCGTATGTCACACGGCACTACTTCACAGGAGAAGCATCTGAACGTAAACATTGTTTTTGTTAATCAATATGTATTTTCGCCTAAATGACTTCTGGAACATGTGAATTTTCATGTGCCTTAATAACAAAAGTGTACGCCATCTGTAAATACAAATAAAAATGTTAAATTACGAGCCTAGTCGGTTTATCCACGAACAAAGGCAGGAACCTTCCCGCTAGCCATGATTGGCTGAGGTAATGAGTGGGCTGTAAATGCCGAGAGATGAGTTCGGCTTGGTCTACAATGTAGCACGCTTCTGTCTATAACATGCGCTGGTCAGTATGTGTAGGTAATCCTTTCTAACGTGGTTTTTTTGAAATATATCACATAGTAGAAATGCAAAAGTATTGATCTCCACTTTCTGGAGGACCGAGTTTTGAAATCAGTGGAATGCCCAGTGGAATTGGAGTATGATGGCTGAGGAAACTGAGATAATTCTGGCGTTTGACTGCAAATATGCAGAGGGAGTCAAAAAGAAAAACACACAGAAGGCTGTTGTATAAAACACCTGTCTCAGGATTACATCTTCAAACTAAGGGCTACCATGGCATCAATGACAGCGGGCAAACAGCGTTTGTACTACTACTAAGGCTAAGTACAAGATCATACAAACAAAAGCAGCTGTCCCCCTAGCTAGCTAACAGTAGCTAGAGACAACAGTACACTTAGTACTAGTGGCTTGGTAGATGATGCAAGGACAACAGCATTAAATGCAGTATAGATTTAAAAGCCTGGGCATAAACTTACAAGGCTCGTCATCTTGGTTTTTGGGTTGCACATTGTCGCTGTCAATAGTAGAGGTCATCTGAGTAACCCGGGCTAACCTTCGCCTTTTCTTTGGATGGGGTTGCTCATAACCGAGGGCTACGGTCACAAGACGCAGGCCTCCTAATTGTCCCTAGAATTTCTAAGCAAACAGCTGGAGGCAGGGCTTTCTCCTATAGAGCTCCATTTTTATGGAACGGTCTGCCTACCCATGTCAGAGACGCAAACTCTGTCTCAACCTTTAAGTCTTTACTGAAGACTCATCTCTTCAGTGGGTCATATGATTGACTGTAGTCTGGCCCAGGAGTGGGAAGGTGAACGGAAAGGCTCTGGAGCAACGAACCGCCCTTGCTGTCTCTGCCTGGCCGGTTACCCTCTTTCCACTGGGATTCTCTGCCTCTAACCCTATTACAGGGGCTGAGTCACTGGCTTGCTGGGGCTCTCTCATGCCGTCCCTGGAAGGGGTGCGTCACCTGAGTGGGTTGATTCACTGATGTGGTCATCCTGTCTGGGTTGGCGCCCCCCCTTGGGTTGTGCCATGGCGGAGATCTTTGTGGGCTATACTCGGCCCTGTCTCAGGATGGTAAGTTGGTGGTTGAAGATATCCCTCTAGTGGTGTGGGGGCTGTGCTTTGGCAAAGTGGGTGGGGTTATATCCTTCCTGTTTGGCCCTGTCCGGGGTGTCCTCGGATGGGTCCACAGTGTCTCCTGACCCCTCCTGTCTCAGCCTCCAGTATTTATGCTGCAGTAGTTTATGTGTCGGGGGGCTAGTGTCAGTTTGTTATATCTGGAGTACTTCTCCTGTCCTATTCGGTGTCCTGTGTGAATCTAAGTGTGCGTTCTCTAATTCTCTCCTCCTCTCTCTCGGAGGACCTGAGCCCTAGGACCATGCCCCAGGGTTACCTGACATGATGACTCCTTGCTGTCCCCAGTCCACCTGGCCGTGCTGCTGCTCCAGTTTCAACCGTTCTGCCTTCTTATTATTCGAACATGCTGATCATTTGAACATCTTGGCCATGTTCTGTTATAATCTCCACCCGGCACAGCCAGAAGAGGACTGGCCACCCCACATATGCTCTCTCTAATTCTCTCTTTTTTTCTCTCTCTCAGAGGACCTGAGCCCTAGGACCATGCCCCAGGACTACCTGACATGATGACTCCTTGCTGTCCCCAGTCCATCTGACCGTGCTGCTGCTCCAGTTTCAACTGTTCTGCCTTATTATTATACGACCATGCTGGTCATTTATGAACATTTGAACATCTTGGCCATGTTCTGTTATAATCTCCACCCGGCACAGCCAGAAGAGGACTGGCCACCCCACATAGCCTGGTTCCTCTCTAGGTTTCTTCCTAGGTTTTGGCCTTTCTAGGGAGTTTTTCCTAGCCACCGTGCTTCTACACCTGCATTGCTTGCTGTTTGGGGTTTTAGGCTGGGTTTCTGTACAGCACTTTGAGATATCAGCTGATGTACGAAGGGCTATATAAATTTGATTTGATTTGATAATTCTGGGTTGGGGTGCAACTTAATCGTTTTTAATCAATGAAATTAAAAGAAAAAAACATAAACCCTCTTTGGTGGATATTTTAACTTCAGTGATGCGAGCCATGCTCCATGTCTCATCGTTCCTAAGCCTTGAATGTAAGGCGTAGGGTGCTGGCCACGGACATAGTTTTTGAGTCTGTTTGTGCTCTAAACAGACTTCTTCTAAAAAACTCCTTGAGTTGTTACATCACCGAACGGCACACGTTGAACCCGAAGGCATTATTATATAAAAGACATCACTCCACGACATCTGTGTTGATTCGTTTGGAATTGGTCATTTTTTCAGGAACATTGTAAATTGAAAGCAGAAGCAGTGATACAGAGAAGTAGAGTACCATAGCTGAGTGCTGACTGGTTGTGTACTATGTTCCTGCTGGGCTGTGAGGTCAGCCTCGGAGTCAGACGTGACTCATGAGTCACAACACCATCCCACGCTGCGTGGTGGCCAACTACGCCACGGACCCCACGCTAAGTCTGCTAAATGACTAAAATGTAAATGAAAACACAGAAGCCAAAGCTTGGACAATTTCACTTCCTGTCACCAGTGTTAACTCGTCACTGCGTTACCATGGAGACGGGGCAGAGGGTGGCCATTGGCTACCTGGGATCACATACTCTGAATGGTGGATTTAGGCAGTGGGTGAGAGTGTGTTTAGCTGAGCAGCAGCACATCGTTTTTTTCTTCGTCCCATCCACTTGGTTTATCATATGGAGATGACACGCTGATGTCACATATGCGCACATACATGCACACTCGCATACATACTCACACAAATGCACTAGTATTAGGGATGTAACGGTTTATCAAACCCAGGGTTGGTTACATATTGTGGTTGTGTGGTCACGGTTAGGTTACGGTACAGTGGGAAAATGAACTGCCAACAGTTACTTTAGTACACTTTTGTTTATTTGGCAAAAGACACAACACTAAAAAGCACCCTATTTGTGGCCCAAGTCCTGCTTCTGTGACAGCATTCACAATGTTCCTGGAATTGTCTGTTGTGACAAGGATTGTTATTTTGGGCCTCTAAAGTAGAGGTCTTCACAGTTCCTTCCAAACCTGGGGCTTTCCCAACTGAACACAATATATATCAAATTATTTCCAAATATAGAGACCAGTTCCGAACAGACCCAAGGACATCGAGACTAGTTCTGTCTAGACCTGGTCGGATCCAGACCCGGCCGAATCCGAGTGAGGGAAGCAGCAGAAAAGTTGTAAGCTACTTTATTAACCTTGAGTGATAAAAGGGAGA
This sequence comes from Oncorhynchus tshawytscha, assembly GCF_018296145.1. NCBI lineage: Eukaryota > Metazoa > Chordata > Actinopteri > Salmoniformes > Salmonidae > Oncorhynchus > Oncorhynchus tshawytscha. The sequence continues at coordinate 60,783,558 of NC_056440.1, forward strand.
GACATGCTGTGTGTGTACTGTGAGCGAGTGACACGGGGAGCAAGGAGGAGGGAGAGACAGACAGATAGCAACCAACCATCCAAGCCTACTCGTGCTAGTAGACTAACTTCTAGCTTGTCATACCTAGGAGCTAGGTTATTTATCATCCAATATGATTACGTAGTACCTGCCTTGACTGCATCAAACAGAGAGAAGCTTGTTTTAGCTAAGCTAGCTATATTAACTAGCTAGACAGGAGGCAGGGTAGCCTAGTGGTTAGAGTGTTGGACTAGTAACCGGAAGGTTACTAACCCCCGAGCTGACAAGGTACAAATCTGTCGTTCTGCCCCTGAACAGGCAGTTAACCCACTGTTCCTATGCAGTCATTGAAAATAAGAATTTGTTCTTTAACTGACTTGCCTAGTTAAATAAAAGGTTAAAAAAAAACATTGAGGCTGCAATCGGCTTCTCCCTGTCCAGTAGCAGCCTACATGTTGTTTGCTCTTGGTCATTGTAACACATCTTTCTAATTGAGCTATTAATTCCATCAGTTTAATTTAATCTTTTATTGATTAGATCATCTCCTAACTTGCTTTGTCACACACGGAGGCACTATGATAGTACCTCGATGATGACTTGTGACTGGCCGAGAACAACAAGCTGCATTGGCTACTCTCGTTGAGCAGTGGCGACACAGTTAATGTTCTCTCTGTCCATCGCCATTGTAATCTACTGTGAAGACAAAATCTCCAGCCAAACTGTAGATTGAAACAATGATGGAGGATCCACCTATTCTGGTTTATCGACCCTACCACTCGCCATCGTACAGAACTAGCTCCCGGCTGCTCCTCACAAATGGATAGTATGAAATGTGGCAATTAAGATTCCAATTGTGATTACAACGTGCGCAGAAGCTCTAGTTGTTTTAACGGAATAGCCTTAAATGTTTTAATCATCTCAGATTTACTCAAGAGGCAATGGCATACAACTCAGTGTACCATGACACCCCTATCTAATAGTCCCACGTCCCACACTGTGACCCTGTGTGATGAGGACAGTGGCCTAGATGCCTGTCCTGAGATCACTATCAATTGAAATGATGGGCTCCAGCTATACCCACACAGCCCAATTACCTGGACACGGACCATCAGTTCCTCACAAAACAGACATCATTAACAGGACACAAATCTACAGTGGGGCTACAACACGTGTTGTTAACCCCCCACCCAGCCAGAGGACTCAGAAAGGGGGAAGAGGTCGAGGTACATCCCCTGTTGACCACCCACCCAAAGGGCCCCAAACCTTGGGATGAAATAGCTGCCAGGCCTGGCTGGAGAGAGCAGAGTCTATACCAGGGACCAGGCTGTAAGTGGGTCAGAGCCCTAATCTCTCTGAAGCACTCTGAGACAAAACCATCTCACACATGAAATATTGATGGTGCTTTTGATAGGTGAAGGGGAAGAGAACAAGGCCCAGGCATAGCCAACCCATACTACATCACTTCATTTTTATAAGAAACGTTAATGTGTTGAAAATTCCAAATGACTTTGCATAGTCAACTTACACACAGCTCAGACACACACTTACCTCGCCAGACATGGAGTAGCTGCTGCTTTTGCAACAGCTAATGGGGACCCTAATCAAATACCAAATACCCAAATACATAGTCCAAGATGGGTTGACATACATAGCCTGCTCACTAACAAAGTGATAAAGCCTACACTCCACTATCAGTCTGCAAGTACTTGTGTGTTCAGAGGTCCTAATTAGGACTCCTTATGGGAGGAAGTGTATTTCACTGTATTAATGTTCCAACACGAGATTGTTTCATTAGGAGGGTCAGCTCAGGAGTGAAGCCATTTCATTGGCTGGCCATTTCAGCGCGAGGCTATTTCATTGGAAGGCCATCTAAAAATGGAGGCCAGTTCATTGGAAGGCCATTTCAGTGGAGGCATAACAAATGCTCCCCAAAAGCTAATCTCACCCAAAACAAACCGTGGGAGCTGAATGCTGATTAAAGCACGGTTTATCTTAGGAGAAAGCCCGTCTATGGCAAAACAGGTTATAGTCACTGCAGAATCAGACCTGTGTTTCCTAACCAAGCTGTACCCTCTCCCTGAAGAGATGATTGTTTTTTATTTCTCTAGCTGACAGAGAGGAAGACAGCATGATTGGCACTGTGGGGTCTGGGGTTAAGGGTCAGACGGTGAGCTGGTTACACGGTGGCTTAAGAAAAGCTGACTAATGGAGACACATCATTGGCTCCCTGACCAAACAGTGGCTGGCCATGTTCACACGTCCAGAGCAGCACAGTGTGTAAGAGAGGATACCTGCCAGGCAGCTGAACACACTAGGCATACGGAGGGCAGTGGAGGCCGCTTGGCTGGTGGCCATCACTTCAAAGAGCTAGCTTAAAACGTAAAAAACAAGAGCGGAGGAAGTCCATTGGCGCATTCCCAACATCCTTCGACCAATCGGCAGGCGGATACTGAATAGTGCCGGGGCCATGGAGAAGAGTGGAATCAGCTGTGCCTGAGAAAGCATGACATTCTCTGGACTTGATTAAAGAGCACTTAAAAAGTGTCTCCTGGGTCTAAGGGAGGGTTGGGAGATGACTGGGCTAAAGTCCTCCCTCCATATTTACTCCAAAAAGGAAGTTCCTGGCAGGGGACAGTATTACTGCTAAAAATACCCCACCACTGCCACTGCCACACCAGACGGGTTACTCATTACAACCATTACAAGGAAAAGGAAAAAGAAAGCGAGAGGAAAGCTATCCCCTTACAGCCACTACAGAACGAGAAACCGGACTCTGCCTCACTAGCTCGCTCCCTCTCATTTCCTCTCTCACACAGATGGATGCCAAGGTATTTATGGAAAGCCTCTGACTTCATGGCTAGAGCGGTGGAGGCTCTTTGCGTGTACAGTAGGCTACGTAAACAAGGCCCACAGGACGTGATCTCACCATCTCCATCGCAAAGAAAGCGCCAAACTTACAGGCTCTGATCGTATCGCCTCCACAAATGCTATTGAAATGTTTCCCCAAACAATACTTCCCATGACAGGAGGGGGACTTCTATGTCAAAGAAATTATCAGATAAATTCAGATTTATTTCAATCTCTCTTACCACAGCATACTGCTTTCTCCCCCTTTAATTCCCACTTTCCATCATTCCAAACTAGAAGAGATTTCATTCCACATCAGTAAAGCACTCTTAAAAACGTATTTTTTTTCCCTTTTCTTTTTCCTTCTTTTCCCTGTAACTAGCCCCTTTTTAACATCTCTGATGTCTGACGTTAGTGAACACAGTTCAATGTGAGTGTTGGCCCCAGGACACTAACGATTTAACTGTACGCTCCGCTCTGGCTTCAGACAACACATGATCTCTAAGTAGCACTGAGACACTCACTGCCGTGACAAGAACACTAAGTGATTCCCCAGTGTCTAACAGTGGTAAGATTACATAGCTTGTGTGTGGGCTAGATATGTGAGCAACTGCGTTTATACACTCCACCCCCAGTGTGTATATAGTTTGTGAATGTGTGTTTGAGTGCATGTGTGACTGCTATGTAAGGTTACTACATTGCTGGGACTAAGCACACACTCAACACACACCTTCCAGATTTACAAGCTGAGAAGGCCACTGGTCCCAGCCACCACTTAGTTAGTGGGGTACACAATACGAACTAGAGCAGCAGAGTTTTAGTCGGTAGTCAGTACCGGGAAATGTCGTCAGTACCATCTCCTTAAATATCACTGTTACTGTCATCCAACTCAAATAGTATCTTCCTTCAACATGTTTACTATACCAGCCATTCCTGTGCACATGCTTTTCTGATAATTTAGACCTATATTACCAGGAAGGTATATATTGACACCAAGGAACATGACCAGTAAAACCTGGCCTGGTGGGCTTGGTCTCAGTATCCACACTGCAATGCCACACAAGAGACAAACTGCTCTGCTCTGAGGGGAAGCCCATGGGATTGATTATTAGCCTGTCCACTTCCTGTACAGACCAGCAGTTCTAGTCCTGCTACTTTGATAAATCTCCACCCATCACTGCCCTCCCTCATACTCCTCTCTTCTCCTTTCCTCTCCCCTCTCCTCTCCTCTCCTCCTCTCCTATTTTCTCCTCTCCTGTCAAGGTCCCTGAGGTTGGGTGGGTGGGGAGAAAAGCCTCCAACAGGAAAAGGGGGGCTGCTTTCCTGTCCTGTCGTCTCTCCAGATATCCAGGCCTTGAACTTGACTTCCACTAGGATTCCCAGGTTGCTGCTCAGGGGGACTGCTGGGGGGTGGGGGGGTGGAAACATCTGTCTGCAACCAGACCAGCTGGACAAGAGAAGTGCTGACCGTGTGGAAAAGAATGACAACCCACTGGCTCCATAAGAATGACAGTCAGTTCAACATCTAGTTTTGAATTACATTTGGTTGAGTTATCAACTAACCTGAAATCAACAAGACATTTCACCATGTCATTGGATTTAGGTTAAAAATTTGGGTGAAAAAAAAGATGAAATGCCCTTATGCTGATTATTCTTCACAAATCCAATTAGTTTTCCACGTTGATTCAACATCTTCACACAGATTTGGGAGGTTGAAATGATGTGGAAACAACGTAGTTTTTCCAAAAACAACCAGTTTTTGTCCAGTGGGTTGGTTCTGTGGTTCTTGGTTCTGAGCAGAGCCAATCCAGCCTTATGAAGGGCCTCAAATCGGCTAACTCACAGTTACTTAATAAAACATAAAGGGAACAAAAAGTGATTTCCCCCCACCCCCACCCAATAGGGAGATAACAGCTAAATCACATAAACAAGCCTGTATCCCTCCCGCTCCCTCCACTGAGTGCTAACATGTACTTCCAGGGTGACAGTCTGTATGAAACATGTAAACCGTTTGAGGACAGGACTCAGGAGGCTGTGGGTCTCAAGAACGTTGATCAGCTGAGGACCAATAGAACCAGTAGTGTCAAAACTGTTCTCTATGGCCCTTCACAGAGAGCGACACGAGCCTCTGGTGGTGCAAGAGAACACTTGTATTACCTGGCTAATGCCACTCAATCAATGCTAACCTAGTCTGTGGCGTGAAGCCAGGGCGAGCTCTCTGTCGGAGCAGGTAAGGGGCTGGGGACAAACACGCTGCATATCACGTGACATCTCAGACCAGATCAGATCAGTGACAGGAGTGCAAAACGTTTTAGAAATGTAATGTTGGGTGGGAAACCAAGAACAGACACAGACAGGAAGCTGTAGCCTGAAGCACGTTTCATAAGGGGAAGAGCGCGCAAATGTTTACTAACGTTAGCTCGCGAACACAATTAAAACGTTCGCACACACATGCCAACAGCCCCAAGAGGTAGTCCGCCGAGACGTTCACACACATGCCAACAGCCCCAAGAGGTAGTCCGCCGAGACGTTCACACACATGTCAACAGCCCCAAGAGGTAGTCCGCCGAGACGTTCACACACATGCCAACAGCCCCAAGAGGTAGTCCGCCGAGACGTTCACACACATGCCAACAGCCCCAAGAGGTAGTCCGCCGAGACGTTCACACACATGCCAACAGCCCCAAGAGGTAGTCCGCCGAGACGTTCACACACATGCCAACAGCCCCAAGAGGTAGTCCGCCGAGACGTTCACACACATGCCAACAGCCCCAAGAGGTAGTCCGCCGAGAAAACGTTCACACACATGCCAACAGCCCCAAGAGGTAGTCCGCTGGCGAACACAATTAAAACGTTCACACGCACATGCCAACAGCCCCAAGAGGTAGTCCGCCAAGACGTTCACACGCACATGCCAACAGCCCCAAGAGGTAGTCCGCCAAGACGTTCACACGCACATGCCAACAGCCCCAAGGAGGTAGTCCGCCAAGACGTTCACACGCACATGCCAACAGCCCCAAGAGGTAGTCCGCCAAGACGTTCACACGCACATGCCAACAGCCCCAAGAGGTAGTCCGCCAAGACGTTCACACGCACATGCCAACAGCCCCAAGAGGTAGTCCGCCAAGACGTTCACACACATGCCAACAGCCCCAAGAGGTAGTCCGCCGAGACGTTCACACACATGCCAACAGCCCCAAGAGGTAGTCCGCTGGCGAACACAATTAAAATGTTCACACGCACATGCCAACAGCCCCAAGAGGTAGTCCGCCAAGACGTTCACACGCACATGCCAACAGCCCCAAGAGGTAGTCCGCCAAGACGTTCACACGCACATGCCAACAGCCCCAAGAGGTAGTCCGCCAAGACGTTCACACGCACATGCCAACAGCCCCAAGAGGTAGTTCGCCGAGACGTTCGCCGAGACGTTCAAGTAAGTCTATATTATTTACATATGTATTGCATAACTAAACGTTATAGACATAATATGTGTTGCCCCTAAGGGTGGAGCACTGTTCCTTAGCCTTAGTACTGCAACAGAACATGAATGTACAGCAAGTCTGCCTAAAGCAGAAACCACACCACGACAACAGCAGATCCAATGTATCTATTAGCCTCTCTTTCTGTCTACCTCTCTGGTGTCATCATTCTGTATGTTTCCCTCTCCTCATTCACACACACACCTCAGCTGATTGTTCATGATGGCACAATGGCCTCACGCTCTGCTTGTTAAATACAGGTAGCGTGTTCTATTCATGGATGGTAGCACATACGTGTTCATTCACATCACCTACACACCCACACACACACACACACACACACACACACACACACACACACAGTACAGATGGTTCCTACGGTAACATGCCATCTGCCCAGCAGGAGGACTAGAGCAGCTTACAGGCACGATGCCCCGCCCTCTCCACACACACACACACGTTTGTTTTACTATCCTTGTGGGGACCGAAAAACCCTACACCCTAACCTTAACCCCAAACCCTAAAATTAAACCTAACCTTAACTCTTAACCATAACCTTAAATCTAACCCTAATTGTAACCTTAAACCTAAACTCTAAGCCTAAAATAACCTTTTCCCTTGTGGGGACCATCCAAATGTTCCTATCCCTGTGAGGAATTTGGTCCCCACAAGGATAGTGAAACCAGACCACACACACACACACACACACACAAACAGATCTGCGGCCACACAAGGAAAATCGGAAAGAGGATTACACACAAACAACACACACACACACTCTCCTCACTACAACTACCACCCTAGCGCTATGGAAATCCCACCATTAACTCTCGTAATCTGCCATAAACCTCATGTAAATCTTTCCATGACCCAAACAATACCTGAATGCCTCATGGATTCACACACATGTTCATGACTGGTACACACAAACACACGTGCACGCACACAATTTGAGAGTGGAGGCTGGAGGAGAGGCTCTACTGTAGGTGGGTGGGTGTTTGGCTGACCCGGCCCAGGGCCCAGACACTCTGCTGACTGCGCTAACACAGTAGGCTAATACAGGATGTAAGCCAGGGACAGACAACGCCGGAGCCCAAGGAGGCTCTTACACGGGGCACTGTGCCAAGGAGCAATACTAACATTGTCGCTCCAACTTTCAATTCGTTTCCACACTCACTGGCACATCTTTGACATATCACCTCCACTGTAGACACACACACACACACACACACAAAAGCCACATCTCGTTTCACCATCACAGCATAAGGCTGGATAACAGAGCTTGAGACATCATTGCACTTTTTCCGTCTGTATCATAGAAACATGCAATGTCCTCTAATCCCATTTGGTCTGTTGTGCAGAGAGTGTGGGTAGGGAGGGGCTCACAGTGAATTATCAAAACCTGGACTATCGTACACATAAGCAAAACACATAAACAAAACTATGCTGTATCATCCACTGCAGAGCAAATAATTGCTGGTTTCCTGGATAGTGTCTTCATCCTCTGTCCTCTGTGTATGTCTCTGTGGGCCCATGACCTCACGACCCTTGGTGTCACCCCAGGCATCCAGCATGCGTCATACCAAAAATGTGGCCAGGGCACTGGGGAATTTTGTGAAGATGAGAGAGAGACAGAACGGACGTTTGGGTTAGGGACTCCATCACTCTTCCTGTCAGACATGGATAAGGAGCAGAGATAGGCTGTTCTAGGCAGAGCAGAGATAGATGAGAGAGAAAGAGAGAACGGAATGATAAAATTAACTAGAAAATCGTAGACGAAGGAACTGTAAGTCAAGCAGGATCAGATCTCAGCTGACTCCCCTCAGAGAGAGAGAGAGAGCGATTTAGTGACAGTTCACACCAGAACATCCAGCAGTCAGAGACACAGGCAGAACAAGCAGAACAGAACCCTTAGCTCCGCCCCCTCACAGCTCCCCTGTGATAGGTCAGGGGGCCAGGCAGCGTCCCTGAGAACAGACCGGCTTAAAGCAGCCCCTGGCTGGCCGCCCTCCAGTCTTTCTACAGGCTGTGGGAAACAGCTTAGCACTCCAGACCAGTCTAATCATTTCATCAGGCCTGAAGAACAGCAGCTCCCTCTGACCTTTCGTGTTCTGCGTTTAAAGCACTGCGGGACAATGGCAACACACCAGTAGTGAGAAAAGAGGGCCTTTCCAGGCCTCCTACCCCCCTGGAAGAGGACTTTGTATTGCCTCCCAACTCCTCTTCATCTCCACTTCAGGAGCTCCCAGACTCCGCTGAAGGTGTGAGGGGTTACCAACACCAACGCTCTCACTGACTCACTCCCCTCCACAGCTAAGTTAAAATCTCCCTCCCAAACAACCAGCACATATCAAAACAGTCCCCTGTAAAAGTAGAGCCCCCACACTGCGAGTCTGCTTCGCTCCCTTTCCACACAGACCAGAGAGGACAGGCTGGACTAGAGCATGAAGGGCAGGAAGACTAACTAGCCCTCTGCAATGATGACTAAGGACTGGTATGCAGAGCTTAGACAGGGCAAGAGAGACAAGAGAACAAGAAAGGCCTACTGTTGTATTTGGTTCATCAGTAAGAACAACAAAAACAGTGACAAAAATCAATCACAGTGCACAACAACAACAAAAGAGCAAATGCATATTATGACAAATGCTGTGTCACAAATGGAAACAAAGGTTCCCAAGAAAGACGTCAGAAAGACGTGCGAGGCAGAGTGTACCCAGCCGCTACATCTGCATCATAAAATAAAGCCACGGTTGCTATGTCAACACAACCAGAGGAATAGCTACGTAGATGTGTGCACACACTAATGGCTTTAAAATGAGCGGGAGGGAGGAACGAGTGGAGGGGGGGGGTGAACGGAGAGAAGGGTGGATATGAAAGGGAAACAGAGGGGAAGAACGATAGGGTGAAAATAGCAGGAATGGAGACCAAGATGGAGTGTTGGTTGAGAAGAAGGGGGAGCAGAGAAAAACAGACAGCCATTTAGGAGATCAAGCAGCTATAAATATTGTCCTTAGGGACAGAGACGAGAGAGGCGGACGGAGGTAGAGCTATAGAAGGAGATACGACTACCGCCTTTTTACACACTGTCTAAACACTTTCATACTGTACCCACCAACTAATCCCTTCACTTCATAAAATACAGACCCCTTACGGAAACCATTTCCTCTCCCTGTGGCCACCTAAGAGAAACACCTGATGCCCATCGCTCAGACTGTTTATAGTGTATTCAGACGTTTATGGACAGTGCTCTGTGCTGGTGTGGTCTGGTCCCCCTTTCCCAGAGGCCTCGGGGACTGGCTGGGCTGAAGGACGATAGGCACAACTGGCCTTGGTCTCTAAATTTCCCTTTATGGGCAGAGTGGAGCGCCTCCGAACCAACACCCAGCCTCTGTGTGTAAAACGTGGAGGAGAGAAATAGAGGGTGTAAACGGTGTATGTGTGTTACAGGCGTGGTGTCGAAGGAACAGGAAGTAAGGAGCGGGGAAGAAAGACAGAGGGAGAGAGAAGGAAGGAGACGGACGGACGGAGGGAGAAGGAAGGAGACGGACGGACGGCACCAACCCTGACGTTGACATTGGTGCGTATCATCTCCATGGCCAACTTGCCTTCAGTGAGAAAAAAGAAGAAACCTGCGCAATGTTCTTGCTAGTATCACTGCTCTTTAGCTTTATGTATCGCCTCAAGGTCTTCATCACTGCTTTAAAAAGTAGTTGTGTTAGTTGTCTGTAGCAGACAGACAGACAGACAGCAGGGTTAATGAAATGAGTGATGATAGCACCAGCTGAGCCAGCAGTAGCAGCAGCAGTAGGGAGATCACGCATGATTACTAACACTTAATACCCTGGATTACCCTGGTACTGGCCTGGCCTGTCTGATCCTTCACACACACACACTCTCTCTACCTCTTACTTCCACCCCCTGTCCAGCGAGCCACCATCATAACCTACTATCCATACACTGTCCTCACACCCACCCTACCACCACCCCCTGTCTAGCCAGCCACCATAACCCACATAGGCTGGGAAGCTGCCGTTTGACTGGCCTGGTCTGGACTAGGCAGGGCTGGGCTGTAGACGGGACACCGGCCCACAGCAGTCAGGCATGACTGAACACTGAACACTTTCTATTCCACTGATCAAGCTGACCTGGATGTAGGACAGATCGATAAGGCAATGTCCATGCAACACAAACACAATAGACAGTCTCTCTCCGCAATGACCACGTGACCTCATTGGCTTGATCCGAAATACAATTCAAGTTTATTATTTTCTTAGGATTGTGTTTATTGGCATTATTCAGCATTTGTTGACAGAAAACAACCATTAAAGGATCTGGAACCTAAAAACAAGCGGTTGTCAATGAGGTTAAAGAGGTCAAGACATGATAATAAACATGGCCTTAGTATCGCTGTGGCCTTTGACCCTTTCAGCCCTGTATTAACCGTGGATCTGAGAGGAGCTAACAGCACCAACCCTATAAAACCTGACGGGGTAACAACCTGCATCAACCAGGCCCAGCGGTAATCACAACTAATCATCCCCAGCCTAAAGGCGGCTCAACCTGGGGCCGCACTGTATAACACACACTGTCACACGGGGAGACAGCCAAAAACACACAGACCGGAACACAAAGTCTACTAGCTAACAGCAAGCAAAACAACCTCGCTCTATCCCACTCTAACTCACACACAACAACTCTTCCATTCTCTCTCGGTCTTCTCTCTCTCTCTCCCCCTTCTATGTAGGCCATCTCCACCTTCCTGAGATTGCCTTTTGTTTTGGAGAGAGTGTTACAAAAACAACACTATTGGCTTTAATGAAGCCACAGTAACAATGGTCATCTCGCTCTCCCTCACTCCCTCCCTCCGGCCACTCTGTGAGGACACATCCTGGTGTCACAGTCCTCCTTTGTCCCTCAGGCGGCCAGCACAAGGCCAGCTCTATGTAAGTGGGAAGCAGAGAACACCTCCACGCCAAGGCCAAGTCTCCTCTTAATGAGAGAAGAGACTGCTGCTGGGAGACAGAGAGACAGAGAGAGGGAAGGGAAGGGAGAGAGAGAGAGCTGTTTGGGACACGCCACACATCCTCCTCCCACATCTCCCCTCACCAACCCCCAGGCTCAGCCCCAGTCTGTCTTTCTCTTCTTAGGCAATGGACAAATCAGTAAAGGAACTAAACCAAAGCCAATGAGTATAAGAGGGTGCTATAAGCAGGTTGTACACACTGAGGTTGGAGCCTTGGAGGTTACTATCCATAAACACCCAGTAATCAAGAACATTCTATTCAGACCGACCATTCACAATCCCTATTTCATATTGCTTTAGAATTCTACATTTCACCACGGCCGACCTATCTATTGTAAAATAGTGGATGTCATCTCTCAAATTACTCCTCTCACTTGGCAACACAGCTATTTTTCTGCCATCACGCTCTCGCTCTGTTGCTTGGCAACTGGGCCTGCGATCCACCTCTTCTCTGGTTGGTTGATTGAAAGCACAGAGAGCGAGAGAGAGAGAAACTCCCATATCTATTAGGTGAAATACCACAGTGTGACATCACAGCAGCAAGATTTGTGACATGTTGCCACAAGAAAAGGGCAACCAGTGAAGAACAAACACCATTGTAACTACAACCTATATTTATGTTTATTTATTTTCCCTTTTGTACTTTAACCATTTGCACATCGTTACAACACTGAATATATACATAATATGACATTTGTAATGTCTTCATTTTTTTAAAATAGTTTATTTCACTTTTGTATATTATCTACTTCACTTGCTTTGGCAATGTTAACATATGTTTCCCATGCCAATAAAGCCCCTTGAACTGAATCGAGCGACAAGAGACAGTAATCCTCCAGATCTGTCACTTGGTAAAGGATTGGCACGTTTCAGTTGCCATTGACAAGTCCTTGCCCCGCCTCCCCCTATCCGACAGGGATTAATGTATTATAACAAGCATGCTGACCATATTGTTCTGTCAAAATCGTTAGATAGATAGAGAGATAGAGAGAGAGATATCCCACTGCTGCAACCACAATGCATGCTTGGCTTCCTTCCTGTCTCCATTATGTTTCTATGAGGAGCGTTGGAGGTTGAAATCCCACCAACCTCTGCAGACTGTTCCTCCATGGAGAAAGACCACTAAAACACACACACAGTAAGGCCGGGTGTACACTACACGACTTTCAAAATCCTAACCTTGCTGAGCCTTAAACGACCGTCGTTCCTGTCTTACCAACGCAGTGGTGAGCACACGACACGATCTGGCACAGACGGGGACACACAACTACAAGATTCTTCACCATGCCGTCCCACGAAAACAACGAGGTGACGTGATGAGATTGTTAAAAGTAGCTAGATCGATCTGTGGCTCAGAAGCAGCCTCATAGCAGACATTCGCGGTCGCCACACGGAGTTGAAATATCGAGCCAAGACATTTTGACTTGAACAACATCTCGCTCGTGAACTCCAGAGCTGTAACGATTTGACACTTTGGCTTTGGTTAATGAAGGCAAGTACAAACGCATACGAGTGGCAGGCATGGCCTCTGCTGGAGAGTCGACACATCCTGGGTGGTGTGAAACCACCGTTCTCCAAACGTGTCGTTGCACATCTCACACTACAAGAGCGTCGCAGATCTGTTGCCGGTGAAATCAAACAGGTTTGAAAATATCAGGATCGGTGACCCTAAGACTCCGTCTCTGACCCGCTCACATTAAAAAAAAAGTGTTGTGCTCCCCAGAGTAGGCAACGACATTGGGGATTTTGTCTCCGGTATGAAAAACGTGTCTAGGACAGCTAAATCAGGGAAGAGAAATCGTGTGGTGTACACCCATCTTAAAAACACAAGCACACGTTGTTCTCCCCCCCCCCCACATTTAACACCCATCAGCACTTTTCACGGCAGCTACACACTAAGAAAAGCCAGGAAACACAGAGTCAATCAACCTATAATAACCTATAACCTAACCTATAACCTAACATATAACCTAACCTATAACCTAACCTATAACCTAACCTATAACCTAACCTACCTACAGGAGAGTGGTCTTTCCTTATAATCCTGTGATTCTTGCTCATTCCTTTACTGCCCTCTGCCATGTCCAGAGACTGGGGGGGGATCTTAGCATATCAATACTTTCTATGAACCGTATTCTGTCATGTAATGCTAACCAGAAGTATACATTTGCCATGGAAACAGAACGACTCCAGGTAAAAGAGTGCTGACAGTATAGAGAGCAGCTAGCCCCCCAGGCAAGGCAACACCCATGGCAGACAGACACAATGCATTATGGGATTATGTGTTAGATCAAGGGCATGTCTGGTCTGACCCATGAGGAGTCAAAGGTCATCATGGCCTCTAAAATAATATCCACATCACCTCCTCAACATAGCACTCACTAACCTCGGATAAGTTGCTAACCAATGGAGGCTGCGGAGGGGAGGACGGCTCATAATAATGGCTGAAACGGAGTAAATGGAATGGCATCAAACATGGAAACCATGTATTTGATACCTTTCCACCGATTAGAGTGCAAAGTATAGCTACAATGTGTCCAAAAAGAGTCAAATAACGAGCTGAAAGAAATGTGTTTTTGCATTGACAGCCGTACTACACACTAATACGCTACCAATCTACAACAGGCTTATTTAGTCTGTATGAGAGAGCGGTCTCACCCACAGTGTACACTGTTGTTTCTTCTTTACCCGGGTGCTGTGACAATAATCCCTGGTGGGTCCGTGAGAAGGTTGTGTTTAGTCTCCGTCTTAATTGTGCTGTGATAATAGGGTGAGCTGCCCAGGACGATGCCTCAGACTGCTGATCCCAGCATCCACTCCCTCTCACAAGGGAGTCGATGTTCCCTAGAGGGGGGTGCCATGGAGGAGCTGAGTCAGGACAACTGATCATGCCAGCGGTATTAACTGGTCCTTGTGTAGCCCAGGGAGTGGAGTGTTGAAGGAACAGACAACCAGGGCTCTAACATGGCCTGAGGAAACACACACACCATGTCCCGGTCAACACACACACACACACACAATGCCATGTCAAGACACACACACACACTCCATGCCATGTCAACACACACACACACAGGCTAACAACCTCCAGGGTCCCATCTTGAACTTGACTCCAGCCAACAGAATGTTCTGTTCTTGTTCTCTCTCCCAGTCTTTCGCTCCAGAAACAATTTCACAACATCCTTCTCTGTCTTGATCTGAGCCAGCAACAGCAGCAGACAAAATGCCTTCTCCCTTCAAAATCAAATGACACAGACCCAGTCTGTGCCTTTTGTAATCATCCCTTTCTTTGCAAATGAATGTGTTCATTTTCACGTCAGTCTAAGTGCATTCCAGTCACCAAGCCGCTATTGAAAAATATAATGGTGCCTAGCTACACTGGGTATCAGCTTTGGGTCAAAAAACGCACCCTGTTCCACATTTTGTGATGTCTTTGACTAGATGCTCACGAGCTGAGTGACTGTCCAATGTGAGCCTGTATTTAGCGTCAAAGACAATATTAATATGGAAGAGAGAAATAAAAACCAATACAAATCTTTAGAGGTCACACACACACACACACACACACACACACACACACCGTTTTGCTCCTCATTCCCTCCATTAGGCTCCACGCTATCATTTGCTGAGCTGGCAGCCATGTATTTTCTGCCTTCTAGGGGGAGTCATTTTGCCGCCTAGCGTATGAATCAGATTTATGATGTTCATTATAGGCCTTCCTATTCAACTCATGCAAGCAGGCCGTAAAACACCCAGATGAAGTCGTGTACGAGCTCATCTTGCGCAGAGCACATCTGAGTGGACTCTTTATGACCAGGCTACTTTGTGGGTAGGGAGGCTTTTGGGATAGCCCCAGGTTTTAATGCTTCTACTGTGGGGGCCAAGAATGGAGAGAGAAAGAGAGAGAGAGAGAACAGAATATGAGCCAAAAAAGCTTTTGTCATTTGTAATCTCTGAAATGAATTAGCTTTTTATCCGACAGAAAAAGGCTATCAGCTTCGAAAAGGGCCCTACACACTGCTTCCAATGTCAGTGGTGGCCATCGATAATTCAGCCATTCAGTGGTCATGTCTCACCCTGGTACTTATTATAGCTCTCAATAAGTATCATTCCACGAGACGGTTTGGCAAATGATATTTGTTTTGGAAAAGAAAGACACTGTGCAGTCAAAATAATTGGTAACCCCTGTGTGTGAGAGAAAGAGAACAGAACAGTGAATGAGTAAGGGGAAAGCAGCTGGGTGGAGGAAGATGAGGAGTAAAAGGCTGCTCAATGAGAGGCAGAGGACAGGTTATTAGAGACAGGAAGCATGCCCCCCCCCCCTTTACCCTACCCCAAACCACCAACCCCGGACCACAGCAGCCCCCACCAGCAAGTTGAAAGCCTGGTTTGTGTTTGTTTGCTTGCCTGACAACCCCCCCTCTGGGGAAAGTGTGAGGTAGTGAGGGCAGAGGGGCACATCTGAAAAACACAATCTCCTCTCCGCAACTTTGCCCCTTGTCAGGGAGTTGACACACTTTTTCCTTCACTCATAGTTCCCTCTCTCGCCTCATATCGCCGCTCTCTACTCTCAACATGCAGACATGCACCCATATCTTCCATATCTCCCTCCCTCTAGGTCCTGTCTGCGGTCCAGTCTAGCCTGTTTGATCCTGCAGTCTGTTAGTTGACAGTCAGTCTCCTCAGAGAAGAAGCCTACATAGGGCCTATTAGCCCCTGCTCGCTCCAGCACCAATTGGAGCGAGCAGGGGCAAACACAACTCTACAACTCTGCAGTTCCGCCCACACACACACAGGATTCTACAGAACATCTGGATGTGTTACAGCTGGACCTGTGGGGATCAAAATCAGGTTTAGCAAAGCATCTGCCTCTACACCACCAGCATGGCTATGGAGCAGGGAACTGGCCTCAGCAGCCCCACATGGACCCCAGGCTTGTTCTTTGCTTTGTTCTAGAACCTAAAACCGCAGAACATCACCACTCCTTCAGAGAAGAGGCTGGTGTTCTGTCGGTCGGACCTCAAACCAACTATTTCTATGTTCTGTATGTCTGAGAACAGAGCACGGGAGGGAGGGAGAAAGAGAGCGTCTTCACCCTGTGGGGCTGAGACAGACAGACAGAGCCTGTTACTGTAATGGCACACACACACACACACACACACACACACACACACACACACACACACACACACACTAAATGGCCAGAAGAGACAATTACTTAAGAGAGACACCATTGAACTAGTTTCATTCATGGGGAAGGCCTATCAGAACACACGAGGCAGTCAGAGGGATAATTGTGCGCTCGTATAGAGTCACTGCATTGAGAACGGTTACACTACTGTATGTTGTGGTTATCACACACCTCCTCAATCACCAGGAGAACTGCAGCGTGTTGGACCACGTGGCAGATAAACATACTGTACAGATGTGCCTGTCTGCTGTGTGTGTGTGTGTGTGTGTGGGGGGGGGTCATGGATGAGCCATGTGGAGCCCACAGGTCTGTGACCAACATCCGATGGGGCAGCGGTGCCCCCACGGTCCCCACCACATCTCCTTCCTCTCCAGTCTCCATCTCCTTCCTCTCCAGTCTCTGACATAATACCTTGTTCCATCTTGTTGTGTCCTTGAAGAACCTCCCATCTCTCTCGCTCTCCTTTCCTACAGCTCCTCTCCTACACTATCGTGTACTTCCTCCCTCTGTCCCCGGCAATGTGTGTCTGTGTGCGTGTCCTGCCCTAGGTGGGCCCCTGTGGTCTCTGGAGGATGTAGGATCATTAGGATGTGCCCCTCACTGCTTTTACAGGCCAGACAGGAAGCACCCAACCCTGTCAGCTCAGTAAAA
Organism: Oncorhynchus tshawytscha; assembly: GCF_018296145.1. Classification (NCBI taxonomy): domain Eukaryota; kingdom Metazoa; phylum Chordata; class Actinopteri; order Salmoniformes; family Salmonidae; genus Oncorhynchus; species Oncorhynchus tshawytscha. Next base: position 60,800,767 of record NC_056440.1, read on the forward strand.
ATGCCAAAGCCTGGTGTGGTCTCACACACACACACACACACACACACACACACGCACAGGAAGGGGGGCAAACACACATGCACACACAAACACCGTACACACATACAGTACAACAGCCACACCCAATAAGGCCCAGCATTCCATATCCCTAGAAAATGTAGCTTCACTATTAGACCTACAGTCTGTATTGTCCATCTGCTCATGCCGTAAAACAAGGTGTTCCCCCTAGTAAGTCTTCTGAAAGGAGCTCAGCACAGTCTCCTAACACTGCCCCGAGCCCCCAGCCAAAAAGAACCCTGCTGCCCAGACTCTTGCCACATCTTCTCTCTCTTGTACCATAAACCAAGCCTTTGTTCTCCACTCCTCACATTATCCGGCGGGATGATGCTCTATTCATCTCCATCTCTGCTCCCTAAAACGCAGCTAATTCAGGGATGAAGCCTCTTCAAAGTTCATAGAGAATGTAACTTTAGGCACAGTATCAAATGCAACTCTTTTTTTAAAATCAGTAAACAAATGTATTAAAGCATGTCCAAGTAGAACTGATGTGGATACTTTAACGGAGTAGAGGAGTGATCCCCTAATCACAAATCTGTCTGTCTATCCTCCTCTGGAAAGGCTGCCGTCCAAAAGATGAACCCAAATCATCTGGGATACCCTCATCCCCACACTCATGCAAAACGTACATTACTCTACACACACATATCAACTCCCGTATCCTCAGAGCGAGCTCGCTCACACACACACACACACACACACACATCTGGAAGCTCACGTACCTCTGGTGTTGGTGGCCATGTCCGCCACCTTCTGAAAGGCATCCAGGAAGGCCACTGCCGCCAGCACTGTGGTCCTGAGAGCAGAGCAGAGCGGGACAGAACAGACACAAGATTGGCACCAGTTCACAAACCACAGCCATTTCAACATAAACAAACATAGTCAGCAGATCTGGCGCCTCTGAACAGACAGCGGGGGATTACATTGTTATCAATGGCACTGGCTGGGATACTCATTGATGGGTACCGCTCTAGTACACACAGGACAGTGGCTGGGGCTTACCGGAGCTGGGAGTGCAGTTTGGTGGCCTTGGCACTGAAGTCCTCCCACACGGGGTATGAACACTGGGAATAAAAAGGGACACGTTAGAATCTATATTTTAGGACATTATGCAATACAACTAGTGCATTGTCTGTACAAATATCTGACAGGTCTAACCTTTGTGTTTTCACTCACAACACCAGTCAACATTACATGCTCTAGACTTGTGTTTGACCATGACACTAAAAAGGTGCTATCTACAATAAGGTGCTGTCTAGAACCTAAAAGGGTTCTTCAGCTGTCCCCATAGGAGAACCCATTGAAGAACCCTTTTTGATTAAAAAGGTCTACCGCGAACCAAAATGGGTTCTAGCTGGAACCAAAAATGGTTCTCCTTATGAGGACAGCCGAAGAACCCCTTTGGTACCCAAGTGGACTATAACATCTCTTCTACCTGCAGGGCAGAGTGTGTGTCCAGCCCTCCGTGCCTCTCTCTGCCTTTGGTATCAGACGCTACGGCCTTGAGAGCAGCAGATCATAGGGCTGAAATAAGCCTCAATCCACAGCACAGCTGGGGGTTAGAGATCTCCAGAAGCAAGTACCCCCCGCCGTCTCCAAACCCCCAGCATCCAGGGAGAGAGAGGGCGAGAGGGGATAAGAACCAAGGAGATCGTGGGAGGAAAAGACAAAAAAAGAGACCGGAGAAAAAGGGGGATAAGGAATGGGAGAGAGGGAGACGGGAAAGACAGAGGAGCAAGGATGCAAGGACCCAACCGGAGCGGAGGAGCAAGGATGCAAGGACCCAACCGGAGCGGAGGAGCAAGGATGCAAGGACCCAACCGGAGCGGAGGAGCAAGGATGCAAGGACCCAACCAGAGCGGAGGAGCAAGGATGCAAGGACCCAACCGGAGCGGAGGAGCAAGGATGTCACGGGGGCGTCTCGCCCTTTGATCTGACGTCTCATTCCTGGTGTTTGATGTCAGTTCATTTGGTCTGAAATCAGAGCAGCATTTCCCTGCGGTCCCCCGTCTGTGTTTGAAGTGCTCTAATCTTGCAATGTTGCAAGCCTGACGTCTATCAGGAGAAGCCTTGGAAGATATATGGGAGATACGGAGCGGGCGACGCCTCCTCTCCATTGCAACCACACCAGCCCATCCCTCATTAACATATTGGGGAATTCTAATCAAATATCAGGGGATCCTGGCGGTGCCCGATTGTGTAACGATTGTTTATTAGGTTCATTGTAGGCCTGGGGATATTTTATTTCCCCATCCTCCTCACTCACTCATACTCGACTTGCAACATGACCCACAAACAATGGGATAAGTACCGCTCTCAATCCATCCATCCGCCTGGGTGGTTCCCAGGTAAAGGGAGCTGGCTATTTTCCCTTTAGCTTAACCAAGCGGAACAACAGAACCATTAAAGGTGCATTATCAGAAAAAATAAAACAACCCAGAGGCAGACTGTTAATGCAGAGTAAGGACAAAAAAAAGTAAGGCCTAGAATAAAAATGATATTCAAGTCAGTTAAGAACAAATTCTTATTTACAATGACGGCCTACCCCTGCCAAACCCTCACCTAACCCGGACGACGCTGGGCCAATTGTGCGCCGCCCTACGGGACTCGCGATCATGGCTGGTTGTGGTACAGCCTGGGATTGAACCTGGGTCTGTAGTGATGCCTCTAGCACTGCAGTGCCTTAGACCGCTGTGCCACTCAGGATCCACATCGCATGACATTACAGCATTGACCGGAGCTCCCCTGATGACAATGGCTTTCGACCTTCGTCTCTCTCTCTCGAGCCCGGACGGGAGTTGTAGCGATGAGACAAGATAGTAACTACTAACAATTGGATAATACGAAATTGGGGAGAAAAGGGGTGGGGAAAAAAAACAAAATAAATCATAATATTAATAATAATAATCTGGAGCTGGAAGTCTGGAGCGGTGTTCTCCTCAAAGGCCAATCAGCTACTGATAACATGCTATTGCATCACCGCTTCCTCTTCTGCACGTAAAGACATCCTCACAGTAGTGACAGCACACAGAAAACTCCAAAGTAACACATCTCATGCCTGACTACCCCTAGACATGCAGCGCATCATCTTTCCCTTCCACCAGCTCTCGCTAACCCCTCAAAAGTTTAAAGGTTATCGGTTACATGATGGGCTAGCTAGACTCTGTGGAACACTCCAGTGAGTTGACAGTCCATTGGAAAATATCTGTGCTCAGTGGACTAGAATTCTGTTCTGGTGTTTAGCGAACCAAACATGTTTACTTGATTGAATGAAAAGCTCACAGCTTCATCACTTTGTTCCTTTGTTCTCTGGAGGATGACATGAACCACAGATTCAAGAGTGGATTAGCCCAATTTCAGCTCTTTAAAATCGGGCCAATTCAGACTTTTAAAGAGAAATAAAACAGCCACGCAATAGAGGCTAATTTCACAGTTCTTTACGCTAAAATTACAGCTCCCATTTTGGATGTGCTACAACGAATACTGTATACATTCCCTCTATAGCAACTGTATGAGACAAGGAACCAATGGTGGGCCCTTAGCTTATGAAGAAGCCCCTTCACAGGCTGTCGGAAACAAGGACAGGGCACAGACAGGCAAGGGCAAAGGGTTAATAGATGTATACGCCTAAGCTTAATTAAGTCAATCGGAAGCAGAGCTACACGTACAAAAGTGAGTACCCACAAAGTCTACTACATCGTGCTGCATAATCTCCAGATCAGGGGAGCTCCTGCTACTTAGATCCAGGAAAGTAGACACCAAGGGCTTTAGTGTATCAGTAGACCAAATGTGTTCAGCTAGAGTGCTGCTATGCAGGCAATGCGCATGACACGTTTGATTGAACAAAAATGTTCAGTCAAACTTGGTGGCACCTTAACTGGGGAGGACGGGCTCGTGGTACCGGCTGGAGCAGAATCAGTGGAACGGTATCAAACACGTAGGTTCCATGTGTTTGATTCCATTCCGTTAGCTCCTTTCCAGACATTATTATGAGTCATCCTCCCCTCAGTAGCCTGAGTGTTATGTCTAGTTTCAGGACTAAATATAACATCTCCACTACTGATATGAACAGCAAACACTGGATTGGAGCAAGTTCTCAGTAACTTTAACATTACCGGAGGAGAGATACGGTACAGAATCTCAAAGTGCCTGTGAGCTGTTCATATGTGACTCATGTTAGATCCTCACCCACGAGCATCCTCACCCACTGAACACTGACTGACACCGGGCGTCCATGGACGTTGAAACCTAGTTGAACTTTAGTCAGTCCGCCCTGACCGGACCAAATCTGAACCAGTCATAAATGTCTGTGTTTCACAAGTTTGGAGAGTACAGTACAATACAGTGCAGTACACTGGAAAACAGTACAGTACAGTTCAGTATAGTAGAGCACACTAAGGTAGAGTACAGTATAATGTACTCTATTGTACTGAACATGTCTACTTTACTGTACAGAACTCTACTGTGCTGTGCTCTACTGTGATGTCCAAAATTGTGAAACATAGACGTCTATGATAGTTTCAGATTTGGTCTGGTCCGGACCAACCAAATATGGTCTTGTTTGGGGGCAGAGCTCATTACAATAATAGCTAGTGTGTAGAATAATATCCAAATATGCAAAAGAAGGATATTGCATATTTCTACCTTTCCATACCTATTCAGGATACATCACCATGAAGCAAATGCTTTTCATATCCATAATTATGCATTTGTGTTTAGTACACATCAGGGACCCATGATGTAGTTGCGCTACAGTAATTATTTTACTGGATGTAATTCCACTTCACCTACTGTAGTTCAATAACTCAAGGGGTTAGGTCATAGCTGACTGTAGTTCTATAACTGTCATTTCATGTCATAGCTGACACCTCATTTTTCTGCAGCCATCTTTGAATCTTAATCTTTGAAAATGTAAAAGGTCAATGCAAACTTTTTTTTAGAATCTCAATATCAACTTCTGGATAACAAGTACCTTACTGTGGTTGTTTTTCAATAAAAATTGTAAAAAAATAAACAAAAAATCTTAACAAAGACCAATTTCTCAAACAAGAATTTAGCTAGGACTGTCTGGGAGTGGTGAAGGCAAAACTGAAAACTAGCTGTTATTTCAATAGAATGTTTATGATGTCACTGCAACATCTCTTGATAGACGTAGCTGGTAAATTCGCTCTGGCTATCTACTCCGATTTCAGAGCACTCGTCTGAATGTGCCAGAGCGCAGAATAACTGACGAATTTACAAACGCTCAACACCCGCTGAATATGGCCGATGTCAGTAAATGTTGGCAAAAAAAGCGTAATTAAATTGTTGCTAGCAGCACAGTTGCAGTCACCAACGCTCTGGATAACCATCCCTGCTAGGGACAGTAAAAATGGTTAGTGAGCTGTTCTCTCATTTGTGTCTGGAAGTAGCTAGCAAGCTAGCAAACGTTAGCCAGTTAGCTTGGGTGCTTGACTGCTGTTGTTAGGACAGAACGCTCAGATCAACACTACTCCTCGGCCAGAGCGTCCAGTGTGCCCTCTGAATGCTCCGAGAGCAAAACGCTCTGAATTTACAAAACGGACAATCTGACAAAACTCTTGAGTTTAAGGGCAGGGCTATAGCTTAGGAGGGTGTGAACGATGCTGAATAAGTGTAGACAAAGAAGGGCTCTCCAGTAGGTGTACCAAAACATTCAAAGGCCATTTTCTCAAAAGTGAGGTTACAAGTTTATCAGCTTTCAAAGTAGAATTCCTTTCACATTGTTCCTCAACTATAGTGTACGATATACCATTTTCTAGCTCGGAGTTCACTTTTATCCAATGTAAAAAAACTACTTCAAATTTTGCTGCACAAGACCGAATCGAGCCGGTCGGTCACAAATAACCTCTGGATCCAGCCTTCTCCATCCCCTGAACTGTACATGAATACTACCAACTCTGTTTCCACCGTTGCTGCTCCACACCAACTAAGCAGACTGCTGGGTTCTCTCCAGATTCACATTATCCGAGGATAGATACACCTTAGGTTACTTTTACATCATGTTGGCAAATCATTGCTCTCAAATGACATTAGGATACAGGCAGCAAGTTGAAAGACTGTGTTGCATAATTTATGAGGAAGAGGATCTTACTAATCTAAACATCGTAATAAAAACAAAACTATCCTGCCCAGCCTTTCTGCCCAACCTTCCTGCCATGGGACAAGGTTAATCATAGACTCTGTTGATGTCTTGAGCATTTTAAAATATGTGAAAACATTTGCTAAATGTTCCTTAACTTGACCTTATCTGTTTGTGATGTCTGGGGAAGTGTAAGACCCAATGCTCCCACTCATTTCTAGTTCCTAGAGGGGGAGTTAAGGTACCCAGAGGGATGGAGGGATGGCCGGTGGAGGTTGATGCCTATAGGGGTCTGACTGGCTGGGGCCTGGGCTGTTCAATGTGTCTAGGTCGTGTCAAGCCCCTTCCAAGCTCTTGATAAAAATAGCAGGTTTGGTTCAATCTCATATCCCCACCCACACAGTACATCTCACTCACTGGTGTGAATGAATGAATGATGGAGGGGGGGGGGAATAATCTCCCTCTTCACCATTTTACCACAACAGCCTGAAGCCTTGCAGAAATGAATCATGGAAATCACTTAATACGAGAGGCACAGCTTCTTCCTCCATGTCCGTCTCTCTCAATACATCAGCCGGTCTCTCTCACTTTGTGCCTTTTCATTCTCTCTCAATCTGTCTCATATGCGCTCTCAATCTTTCTTACTATCATCTCCCTTATTTGTTCTAGTCATCCATCTCGCTCTCCATCCCCGGTCTAGTTGTCCCAGGTCTCCACAGTTGTATTTGTGTCGTGGCTGTGGTTGCACCACTCAGCCTAATTGAGATGGGACTCCTCAATGGAGGTTCTCTGTGTGACTGACTGCCACCACTCTGAGGTACTGTATATAGTGGCATTAAAATACATGGCAGGTCTGTGATTGAAAAGAAGGTAGCATTTTGTAGCACTCTCATTGGTGGGGATGCTCGCCGATGGCTGTCCATGCTGAGACAGTGAGGAATGCAGATGTGTCTTTGAGGTTGGGGTGTCCTTGAGGACATGGGTAAGCATCATCCTCCTTTTTGCCTGGACCCAAACCAAACATTGTCAGTAAGCCCCATAGTAAAATCTAGGTGTCTAGTGAATGGAAAACAATAGTAAATACTTCTGCATGAGAGGACACTGGACAGTGGATTTTGTTCCTCCAGTAGCTTGATCTTTTTTTTACGGTCAAAAAATATGATTTCTCAATCTGAAACCAGTCGATTCGTCTCTAACGAGCCTAACGAGAGACAAGAGAACAGGTGCTCATTTAGAGAGCCAGGGCCCTGCACGTTGTCGTGGCATCAATGGCCCCTACAAAAGGGATGAATGTTTTGGGGGAGCACGGACACACAGTCACGAGGATGGATGTCCTCTCTGGTCCTCTGCCTCTCGGCCCAAATGCAGTGTCCGGAAATGGGTCACATGTGCAGCTATTAACAAGCCCTCTGAGCAATGCTGTGGGATCTCCCCAGGTTAGCCAGACAACACACACACACACACACACACACATATTGTGCCTGTAAGTCAAAGGAAGAAACTGTCAAGACTATGCATGTCTTTCGGAAAGCACAAGCTTTGTGGTTCATCCCACATTCATCTGTTTAAGGATCCAACCATTTTTTAAAAATGTTTTGCCTAAAATGACATACCCAAAGCATATTCTTGATACCATTTGAAAATAAACACTTTGAAGTTTGTAGAAATGTGAAATTAATACATTAGATCTGGTAAAAGACAATACAAAAAAACATGCGTTTATTACATTTTTTGTACCATCATCTTTGAAATGCAAGAGAAAGGCCATAATGCATTATTCCAGCACATGCGCAATTATATTTTGGCCACTAGATGGCAGCAGTGTACCCGTATGTGCAAAGTTTTAGACTGATCCAATGAACCATTGCATATCTGTTCAAAATATTGTATCAAGACTGCCCAAATATGCCTAATTGGTTTATTAATACATGTTCATAACTGTGCAATCGCCTCAAAACAATAGCATGGTATTATTTCACTGTAATAGCTACTGTAAATTGGACAGTGCAATTAGATTAACAAGAATGTAAGCTTTCTGCCCATACCAGATATGTCTATGTCCTGAGATTTTTTTTGTTTGTTACTTACAACCTCATGCTAATCACATTAGCTCAACCGTCCTACAGGCATAATCTACGATGAGTCCAGCTGGCAAACAGGCCACGTTATGGACTTCTCCTGCCTCCTGTCTTCACTCTAGTCCCAGGTACCCCCTGACTCTGTCTGTCTCTACTGGCACTGCACTGAGCGTGTGGTCAGCATACACCGGGCCAGCCTATAGAGAGACAAGCTGACCAAGAATGTGACCTGTGCTTTCAAATCAAATCACCTCACATAGCCCGGAGGGATGTCGCCTACACTGCCAGACAGCCCACCCCCCAGCTTGTGTATGTAAGTCACACACATATATACCCGTCTGTGTCTCCTTAAAGGGGGATTACATCCCCCCCCCCCTATACATTCTCTCTTACACATTATACCATACGGTGGGGGGGGGGGCTCTCTCTGGAGAACAGAGGGTGAGACAGGGGTCTCTTTCATGTCATTGTGGTTGTAATGTACATTCCTTTCAGTGAAACATCTGACTCTTGTACTGTATGCTGATTTCAGAGAGGCCTCCAGCCTCGCTCATCATGGCACTGTGCTGTATTGCACTGTACCATACAATTCAGAGGTGGGCTGACTACATATAGTCGACTGTCTCTTTAGTGCAGTTGTGTTGCCAGCTATTGTACTTACTGGGCATGTCTACTGCGGTGTGACCAAAGAGAAAGCCTGGTAGACAGCCAGTGATTCTAGGAGAGGAGACACATATGAGAAGTGACTGTGCATGCCCTATGGGGCTGTCAATCCCCCTGCAACAAAGGGATGGTGAGGGAGAGAGGGAGGGGAAAACATCCTCCAGTTGAAACACTTTACTCGGACATGGATCAATCGCATGGGTACGTAAACATGACCCATCACGCATGACAAGGAATTGCATTCCTCAATGAGTTAAGTCTATAGTGCATCATTCAACATATTTGCATTTCATTGCTCAGTGAAGAGATGTTTTGTCTTCATCCGTCATGGGGGCACATATGGAGAGGATAATCATTGTTCAGAGATAGCATGACAGCACTGAATTTACTGTTAACTACTGTGACAGCATCACTAAACACTGGTATGTCTAGTGCAAATAACATCTTAAGCATAGCCAGCCATAGAGACACAAATAGCTGAGGCCCTCCTCGCATGTCAATCTCTGTCCAACAACAGGGCATCCTAGGGTCTCCATTCGTGTGTGTGTTTTCCTCTCTTCTGCCACCAACAACAGCAGTCCTTTGAGAGGTGGGTCATTAGTGACAACATGAGGTTGTCATGAGGTTGTCTGGGGTTACATGAGAACACAGCAGTCAGACAATGGCTTAGATCTTACCATGTGGCATCTCACTCTGCTGTGGGGACACCCACTGAAGACTATTGGAGCGGCAGGTAGCCTAGTGGTTAGAGCATTGGGCCAGTAACCGAAAGGTTGCTGGATCAAATCCCTGAGCTGACAAGGTAAAAATCTTTCATTCTGCCACTGAACAAGGCAGTTAACACACTGTTAACCGGTAGGCTGTCATTGTAAGTAAGAATTTGTTAACTGACTTGTCTGGTTAAAAAAAAAAAAAAACTTTTATAAGACTACTGCAATGGCCAACCTGAGACTCCAAGTGACCAATGGAGGATGGATGCTGCTGAAGTTACTGTTTGACCCATATTTTATTATCCTCCATCATGGAGTAAGAGATCAGATGAAGACCATGGGAAATGTGTCTTAAATAATTCATGAGATGAGTGTGTCCAGGAGAGAGAGAGACAGAAAGAGAGAGAGAGAGAAATGGGGGATGTGGGGGAGAGAAAGAGCGAGAGAGATGCAACCATGAGAGTGGGGGGCGGGGGTGTCACGGGTTCTTAGTTTAGGATGTTGTTAATCAGAGGTTGCCGTTTGACGTGTCCCCAGCTCCTTCAAAACCCTGTGATGTTCACACAGATAGATGGTCCGTGCAGGAATAATAACCATGCAGAACACCAGCTTTACTTCAATCTTATTCACATGAGACTGGGACTCGGATGACATAGAAATCCCTTGACGTAGCTTTAAACCCATGATTTCTCACACAGTGGAAAGAAAGGCACAGATGATGAGATGGCAACAACGGTAGTCGTGTTACTGGTCCCAAGTCAGCGCTACGATTTCCTGTTCAAAGTAATACTGTCCACATACTAAGTACGCAAAATAATCTGTTGGTTAGTCACAGTGGGTGTAGCTAGGAGTCTGGCTCGCAGTGAAGCCAGTAGACTACCCAGAGAAGAAGGCCAGACCATACAGCAGGCTAGGCATACACCATGAGCCATTCAGACAGACACAGTGGTGTGCACTGCTGGACGCATGATGACTGTCGAGGTTCTCATGCTTGGCTCACACGGTCTCTTTAAAAATCAGCTTGGCAGAAAATCAATGGTGCTGCTTTCTACAAGAGGCAGAACATCGGCTATCTTTCTCACACAGCCTATAACAGCTGTTTTTCATCTACAGCACGGAGGGGGGATCATGGGGCATGTGAAAATCGCATGGTTAAATCTGACAGTTTAACACACATTTATTTTGTGTTAATAAAAGCTGAATACATCCACATTTTTTCAGTCATAAATTATCCATATGGTTATAATCCATATCGTGTTTCGAATGCACATGCTTACCCTAACACACACGCTTACCCCTAACACACACACACACAACACACACGCTTACCCTAACACACACGCTTACCCCTAACACACACACACGCTTACCCTAACACACACACACACACACATGCTTACCCTAACACACACACAACACACATGCTTACCCTAACACACACACATGCTTACCCTAACACACACACATGCTTACCCCTAACACACACACGCTTACCCTAACACACACACACACATGCTTACCCTAACACACACACACACATGCTTACCCTAACACACACACACACACACACACACGCTTACCCTAACACACACACACACACATGCTTACCCTAACACACACACACACACACACGCTTACCCTAACACACACACACACATGCTTACCCTAACACACACACACACATGCTTACCCTAACACACACACACACACATGCTTACCCTAACACACACACACACACATGCTTACCCTAACACACACACACACACATGCTTACCCTAACACACACACACACACATGCTTACCCTAACACACACACACACACATGCTTACCCTAACACACACACACACACACACAACACACACACACACATGCACCCTAACACACACACACACAACACACACACACATGCTTACCCTAACACACACACACACACACACACACACACACATGCTTACCCTAACACACACACACATGCTTACCCTAACACACACACACATGCTTACCCTAACACACACACATGCTTACCCTAACACACACACATGGATTCATAGCCTACACGATGACTAGGTTTAACCTGATCTACGCAGAGTAAACCAACGCTCTGACACACACAAAGCACATGCAATGGTGATCGAGCAATTGGATTCAATTATAGTAGATGTCAAAGCAACATTTCCAAAGCAATGACGCGACAAATGCGCAAACCTTGCTGGGGGAAGTTACTATCAAGTAGGTGCTGGCTGGGTAGGTACCCTATCGCCGCACTGTGACAGAATAACGGTTCCATGTCCTCGAGGGTGAAAACAAGCAGATCACAAATGCTGGCAGATCATCCCCTTTTGAAAATAATAGATACATGTTGCGAGCGATAATGATGCCCGACCTACCTTCATATCATTGACAATCGCCTGGAATAGTCCACCTAACGCCCCGCACTCCTTCTCCACCGTCTCCATGTTCACTAAATCCAGGGTTCACCAAATACGGACAGGGCACAAAACCCCACCAAATGTATTTCCACGGTAGAAATAGCGATGCGGAGCCTTCTTCTTCTTCTCTCTGCTTCTGTGCCCAGCGTGAAAGACAGGATGAGGAAGTTTGCTTAAATGAGAAAGGATACACAAATACCGTACAATTATTGTCGTCGACTGTCGGCTCGCTCCCCGTGTCCTTGGAACACCAAGTTTGTGATGATGAGAGAAAAGAGAGGTTGCTCTCTCTCCCGTCCCAGCTGCGGGTCTAGAGCCCGAGTTAGGAGGTAAAGCATGCAGAGGGCACCGCGATGGACACTCTCATCTTCGGGTAGCAAGGAAAAATCGAGTTGTGTTGATGCGCGTTTATAGCTCGGGAGTGATCTATCAAAATGTGAGACTGTAGGTTGGTGAGTAGACCTACCAGGGGAGCGCGAGGCTGCCGGTGATTGGAGCAGAGGCAGTGGGGCTGCGCTGCGGAGTGAGCAGAGCCGGTAATTCGATCTATGGGAATTGAAAGGGGCCGGACAACTCTCTTGTCACATGGAGGTGGTGTTTGTGAGGGAGGGGTTATGCGTGCGGGGGAACGCGCGCGCGCACACACACACACACACACAGACCCCCCCCCACACACACACAGAGCCACTATAACACACTAGCCCATCAAATATTTCAGTGCGATAGAAGAGAAACATCAAATAGATGTATCTACCAGCAAACAATGGCATGGGGCGCATGCCTACCACAATGTCAATGAATGAGACACAGGGAATGAGCAAATATCATTTCTAATACAGAGGAGGGTTGACTGTGTGCATACTGTATGACCGGATAATGTTCTCTATCCAAGAACGGATGAGATGAATATTATATAGTTATGCAGTGGTATGAATATTAATTCAGATATTACACTGTAGTCTAATTAATCACGGTCTAACGACCAGGTTTGTCACAGATAGCATATTTTTGTTTGTTTAGTTTTAATCATCCAAAAAGCTATTCAAGGCCCCATTGTTGTTGTTTTTTAATTGATCCACAACAACTGAGCCATCACAAAGCCTTTCCCTAGCGCACAAAGGCTTTGTGATGGCTCAGCTGCTTTGGATCAATTCATTAGAGCATTTCACACAATATGGCTATTACACAACACTACAGGATCAACAAATATGCTTTCTATAGTGTTTGATGAAAAAACAATAAAAAAAGACATTAAATAGTAGCCACAAAACACCAGTCTCACCATCAACAGTGAAGAGGCAACTCCGGGATGCTGGCCTTCTAGGCAGGAATCAGGACAATAGAATTATGGTCAGATTAGCCAATGGAGGGCAAGCTTTGTACGTGTCCTCTGGATGCACATGTGACATGCTGGTAGAAATGAGGTCAAATGCATATACGTTTTCCTGCATTTTACAGTCCCCGTCACTAGGAGCACCACCTCTAGTTGATAATTCTCTTGTTTGCTTATGTCCGTATACAGCTCATTGAGTGTGGTCTTAGTGCGTGCATCGGCTAGTGTTGGTAAATAGACAGCTACAAAAAATATAGATTAAAAACTCTCTTGGTAAATAGTATGGGCTACAACTTATCATGAGGTGCTTTACCTCAGGTGAGCAAAACCTTGAGACTTCCTTAACATTAGAGGTCGCACTCAAATAGACACAGACCACCATCACTCATCTTTCCTGAGGTTGCTGTTCTTTCTTGTCAATGCACGGAAAACCCAGCCAACTGTATATTATCCATGTCCTCATTCAGCCACGACTCAGTGAAACATAAGATATTACAGTTATTAATGTCCCATTAGTAGGATAGTCTTGAATGGAGCTCATCCAATTTATTCTCCAGTGATTGCGCATTCGTCATCTCATGACTTGACTTTAACATTCATTTGAAGAATGTTATTTATCTAATTACCTAACTATGTTTCATTGTTACCCAATTAAATTAATCATGTAACAATTAACTCATTAGGATCTGGGGCACCACGAGAGCAGTTATTTAAAGAGTTACCATCTCCCGAATGAAACTCTAAAAGTTATTTACCTATCACATTATAAACAGTCCACTTATTAATCACAACCTCATTCTAAACAGTCGTAACCTCCTTGCTGCAAAAACCCAAGCCTTACTTATGTTTTAGTACTACACAAATGTATTTAATTATTTATTTACTAGCTTATTAAATGGGAACACAGGATAAACATACACACTTAATACGTTAAAAACAGGTCCCTAGCAGAATGACAACAACATGGTTGCTTGTTACAAAAGAGATGGAGAGGCAGGGAGAAGGACAGAGACCCTTAACATTGGTACTTTCAGAAACTACTCTCACTTACAGTAACCATATACTTTGCACACAAACCGCCGCCCACTTTGAGTAAGAAATCATGTATGTATTTACTTGAAATGGCTTGGTTCGCCGGATCTCTCTAGGGGGACAGTGCAGCCTTGGAAAGGGAGTTGGGCACGCTTGTAAGGCTCTGATTGTCCAAAAGGGTTCCAACGAGTCTTCTACTGTTGGGCCTCCCGGGTGGCGCAGTGGTTAAGGGCCCTGTAATGCAGCGCCAGCTGTGCCACCAGAGACTCTGGGTTCACGCCCAGGCTCTGTTGTAACTTTGTCTCCCCTGAGCCCGTACGGGAGTTGCAGCTACTTATTGGATATCACGAAATAGGGGTAAATACAACAACAACAAAAAGTATTCTACTGTTGTTCATCTCTGTAGTTGTCCGATATCCGGTGACTTGTCGTGTAGTCCTGAACAGAACTACAATGTTTATTTTCCTTCCTTTCACTCTTTAAGATGTTTCTTTGAAGATAGACCAGACAGCCATATCGATGGTTCCCAGTTGGGTGATGAGAGTCGCTTAATAGGACAGTTTGAGCAGGTCCTACTTAAATTCTCTTTTGAAGATACTTTACTTAGTACAGCCATACCAGTGTCCAGGAGGTGAGTTTATCGTCTGTACCTCGTGATGTTATTCAAAGTTCAAACCATTTTAAACGTGCAGCTGCAACTTGACACTTTTCTAGTCTAGTATGTTCATTTCTTGACTCATAATTTATGCAGTTTGTTCGAAAGGGCGGTTCTGTCAGGCTGACACGCTCTCTGACCTCACTCGGCGGTGTGACTTGTCACTTCTACAAAGTGATGAAAAACAATTATCTCTTATAGTTTCTCAAATCACATCCCTCTCTTAACAAAAACACTTTCATAATTGTTCATATTACATGCACAACGCATAGTATGGAAACTTTGTACATGTAGTGGGTACACATTCCAAGTTATAGTTTTTCCTTCATATTTTTTAAAATGACATCACAAAATAACAAACAAAATTACATTAGTGTTCTATAGATCCCCTCTGACCATTCCCCACATTCTATGTTCTAAATATTGTTCCAGTATTCACTTTTGTACATGTTAGAATTTTGGCAGGAAAAATCTCTTGAAACAAAGGGCATTCCTTTGATGAGTGTTGGTGAGGGAGACATGAATCTTCTGACCTATTTGGATTCTCGTGTACAGTCATGACAGCCAGTAAGACAGATGGTAAAGACATACTATCCACTGCTGATGAATTCTCACCAAGCACCCGGATCTGCGCCCCCTGTATCAGCGCCTCCTCTTCATACGAATGATTGGGATTTGGGCCTGGTCCGGGAGGAGCTGTAAATCTTTCGCCTCCGATTCATTAACAACAGAAAAGTGTCCTGTCCATGGTGAGTAATTGCTGTTCTGATGTCCAGAAACTCTTTTTGGTCATAACAGACTGTAGCAGAAACATTATGTACAAAAAAGTTACAAACATTGGGAAAAAATACATGGAATAGCACAGTTGGTTAGGAGCCCTTAAAACGGAAGCCATCCCCTCCGGCACCATTATATTAAAATGTATTGGTGTGATAAAAATGGATGTAATAACATCCATTTTAAATACATGGTAGTTAAGCACTCATTTTGCTATTGAATTGAACAGTAAATATTCATTTAGAGGTATAGTAGTATAGTGGTTTGCTGAAGGGGATAGCCTTTTAAACAACACAACACAAAGCTATAACAGTTCCGTGAATTCAGAGTTACTCCTATGTCTATGACCCATATACAGTTGAAGTCTGAAGTTTACATACACTTTGGTATGAGTCATTAAAACTTGTTTTGAGTTTGAGTTTGAGTTTGAGTTTATTTTTTATTTTTACAGGGACAGTGCACATTAATCAACGTTTCAGTAAAAGTGCCGGTTTTAGCCAGCCGGCTAATTTTCAACCGCAGTCCCTGGGCAGGTTATTAAAAACAATTACAATATAGACAATAGTAACATAGAACAAGCAAGACATAGCAACATAGGATAAGCAAGACATAGCATACAGACAGAGCAACATAGAACAAAAAGCAGCAAGACAAAATTCATAAAAGCAACAAAGTGTTTCCACACCTCACAAGCTACAGACAACAGACAACATGGAAAGCGGCAACACACAGCTAGGGACCATGTTCACAAATCTGATTGACCTTTAGCCATGTCTTCAAGCATTTTGTGAAAGTGTGATATGTGGTGCAGTTATGTGTGTCTGATGGCAGTGTATTCCAGACATGGGAAGCTCTCACAGAGAATGCAGATTTACTAAAGGTGCTTTTCCTTAGGGGAACTATACAGTCACCTCTCATGGCAGACCTTGTGGATCTGCTGCCATATGTCTGGGTTTTCTGTTTAACAAAAATATTGAGTGGAGGGGGAGCCAGGCCATTGAGGATCTTGAATATAAGACATGCGTCGGTGTATTGCACAAGATTTTCCCAACTCAAGAGCTCATGCTTTCTAAGGATGTGACAATGATGATGGCTGTTGGGCTTCCTATCAAGCACTTTGAGAGCCTGTTTGTAGACAGACTGAATAGGTTTTAATGTTGTACAGCAAGCTTGGGCCCAACTAGTCAAGCAGTATGTTAAGTGGGGGAGTATCATAGATTCGAAGTACAGTTTTGCTACCTCTGTAGTCAAACAATTTTGTATAAATCGGAAATTAGCTAGGTTGAATTTGGTTATTTGAATTACCTTTTTCACATGCTTTTTAAAAGAGAGGTTGGAATCAAGTATGATGCCAAGGTACTTAAAATCGGATACCACCTGGAACTTCTCCCCTGACACATAGACATCTGGCTCAGTAGCATCTGTTGCCCTCTTTGTGAAGAACATGCAAACAGTTTTTTTCACATTGAGATGCAAACACGAGTCACTGAGCCACTTTGTAACCTGGACCATTACAGTAGTGAGTTCTTGTGCAGCTTGTTGTTTGCTCTTTGCATGCACATATATCACTGTATCATCTGCATACATTTGAACTTCAGACCCAGTACAGACAGAAGGCAGATCATTAATGTACAGGCTGAACAGGAGGGGCCCCAGTATTGACCCTTGGGGCACGCCCACATCATAGCTACGAGTGGGCGACATCTCATTGCTCACTCTGACACACTGAGTTCTGCCTTCAAGGTATGATTTCATCCATCTCAAGGCATCAGGGGAAAAGTTGAACTTGGACAATTTTGTGATGAGAATCTCATGGTTAACAGTATCAAAAGCCTTCCTTAGGTCCAGAAACACAGCCCCAACAGCACCCCCTTTGTCCATCTTGGACTTCACATTTTCCAGAAGAAAGCAGTTGGCCGTTTCTGTGGAGTGTTTCGCTCTGAAGCCAAACTGCATGGAGTGTAATGTGAAGGGGCTGTTGTTGAGGTGGGCAATCAGTTGTTCTGCTACACACTTTTCAACAACCTTTGATACCACAGGTAGTATACTAATGGGCCTGTAGTTACTCACGTCAGCAGGGTCGCCTGATTTAAAGATGGCCGTTATTATGGCCGACTTCCATACCCTAGGAAACACTCAGAGACCAATAGATGTGTTGGTGACCTTAGTAATGGGGCCAATGAGTGACTCTTTGCAGTTTTTAAGAAAGGTAGAGTCCATCCCAAACACATCTTTGGCTTTAGAGTTATTTAGTGAGCTAATCACCTTGTTCACCTTTGACTCAGAAACCTCCCTTATGATGAAGACAGGTTGAGTGTCATTCACTAGCACTGAGCCCAATAAACCAGTGGAGGGGTTCTGTGTCAGTACCCTGACAGAGTCAATAAAGTAGGAATTGAAGGCTGTTGCTATTTCGACTGCATCCTGTGTTAGATTGTTATTCACCATGATTTCTAGTCTTTTTGCAGTGTTACTATGGTCTTTCCCTGTTAACTTTTTTAGATTCTCCCAGATCAATTTAGAATTTCCCTTTGCTTCACCAATTATGTTAATAAAAAAGTTTGCCTTGGCCTGTCTGATTTCTTTCATCACCTCATTTCTCAACATGGTAAACCTACGTCTGTCATGCTGTAATTTAGATTTTAGGGCTATTTTTAGAGCATAATCTCGTTCTTTCATCAATTTCCAGATTTCTCCATTTAGCCAAGGAAGAGTGCTCTTTTGGCCAGGTTTGGATTTGATTTTCTTTAGGAAGCCATTTATTGTAGTCTGGATTGTGGATAGAAAAACCTGACTATCAGCTTCCACGTCTGTATAGGACAAGAGATCATTCCAGTTTATTCCCTTAATTGCTTTTTCAAAATAGTTTAAATCACTCTTAGGTATTCTTAGTTGATCCGGCTTTCTAACAGTAGAGAGGTTAAACCTGCTCTTAGACAGCTTTCTGGCTATAAGTGTCAGATTATGATCAGACAGCCCAGTAACCATATTGAATGATTTAGTCACTCTCTCTGGTTTATTACTGAACACCAAATCAATCTGTGTTTTAGAGCAACAAGTCACCCTGGTTGGCCCTTTAACTAGCTGTGTAAGGTCAAAGGTATTAGTGATCCGTTTGAGGGTTTCCCTACAACACTTGTCTTCATAATTAATGTTAAAATCTCCCATTAAGATGACCTCTTTCCCAAAATCACATTCCCTAAGCATGGTATTAAACTGATCAAAAAACACACTTTTGGTGGAAGGTGGCCTATACATTCCAATGAGGGTAAAAGACATTTGGGGAGACAGTGTAACGTTCAGGCCGATACATTCTAGTTCATTATCACATGACCACTCAATTTGTTACATCGGATATGTTCTTTAATGTAAATCATCACACCCCCTCCTCTTCCTTCAATCCTGTCTCTCCTGAAAACATTGTAGCCAGGCACAATCAAAGCAGCATATGGAGAGTGTTTATGGAGCCATGTCTCTGAGAGGCAGAGAAAGTCAAGGTTGGAGTCTGTGAGTAGATGTTGAATTTGATCACTTTTTGGAATGACACTACGAATGTTCAAGTGCCCCCCTAGTAGTCCCCTGGGCTTAGCTCGTGGGTCCCAGATGACTCGAGAATGATTGACACATTGAAAAAAGTTAAATTTTCTGTGTTTTCTGACGGCTGGGTTTAGGCCGTTTTGTTTCGTTTTGATTAGGGGCAATTCGGTAGCGCAATTAACAATCCCTCCCGCCTGCACTGGATGCGGGGAACTAATTAAAATAGCTTGCGTACCAGAAGCAGAGTCAGGGATCGCATATAGCGACTCTGGTATGTTTGAAGAGTCAAAATCTATCCTGGAGCCGGGTGAGTCGAGAGAAACCATAGGACCATAGCACTCACCCACCTCCACAGCGGCGACGACCAGTGGACGAGGCCATCCACCGCTCTCCACTCCGGTGCGTATCACTGGCTCGGTGATATTGGGCCCAGGATTGAGTTGTACATCCCCGGAGAGCAGGAGGGTAGTGAACAGGTAGTTTAACAGTTTCCGATAAATGTTGGACTTGTGTTTTTTTACGCCTAAGCGGTTCAGTAGAATAAGGAGCGAGGTAGACTTGGCCATTATTCAGAACATTATGGCATGCTGTGTACTGTCCGCTCCCGTGGAACGGTGAACCAATGTGTTTGGTGTTGATATTCTCCGGTAGTAGACTGATTGTGTCATCCCAGCAAGGACGAACTGAGATTATCAGTAGAGCAGCTACATAACTGACAATCATGGCAGAGTACTGGAGATAAAACATATAATTGCGCTTTAACTCTTTGCATGAGTTACTTAACTGGGATCGGCGTACACCTGATGGTTTAGATAAAATTTCAACCACTCCACCAATTTCTTGTTAACAAACTATAGTTTTGGCAAGTCGGTTAGGACATCTACTTTGTGCATGACACAAGTAATTTTCCAACAATTGTTTGTAGACAGGTTATTTCACTTATATTTCACTGTACACTAAGTTGACTGTGCCTTTACACAGCTTGGAAAATTCCAGAAAATGATGTCATGGCTTTAGAAGCTTCTGATAGGCTAATTGACATCATTTGAGTCAATTGGAGGTGTATCTGTGGATGTATTTCAAGGCGTACCTTCAAACTCAGTGCCTCTTTGCTTGACATCATGGGAAAATCTAAAGAAATCAGCCAAGACCTCAGAAAAAAAATTGTAGACCTCCACAAGTCTCGTTCATCCTTGGGAGCAATTTCCAAACGCCTGAAGGCACCACGTTCATCTGTACAAACAATAGTACGCAAGTTTAAACACCATGGGACCACATAGCCGTCATACCGCTCAGGAAGGAGACGCGTTCTGTCTCCTAGAGATGAACGTACTTTGGGGCAAAAAGTGCAAATCAATCCCAGAACAACAGCAAAGGACCTTGTGAAGATGCTGGAGGAAACAGTCAAATGAGTCCTATATCGACATAACCTGAAAGGCTGCTTAGCAAGGAAGAAGCCACTGCTCCAAAACCACCGTAAAAAAAGCAAGACTACAGATTGCAACTGCACATGGGGACAAAGATCGTACTTTTTGGAGAAATGTCCTCTGGTTTGATGAAACAAAAATAGAACTGTTTGGCCATAATGACCATTGTTATGTTTGGAGGAAAAAGGGGGAGGCAAGCAAGCCGAAGAACACCATCCCAACCGTGAAGCACAGGGGTGACAGGATCATGTTGTGGTGGTGCTTTGCTGCAGGAGGGACTGGTGCACTTCACAAAATAGATGGCATCATGAGGCAGTAAGATTATGTGGATATATTGAAGCAACATCTCAAGACATCAGTCAGGAAGTTAAAGCTTGGTCTCAAATGGGTCTTCCAAGTGGACAATGACCGCAAGCATACTTCCAAAGTTGTGGTAAAATGGCTTGAGGACAACAAAGTCAAGGTATTGGGGTGGCCATCACAAAGCCCTGACCTCAATCCTATAGAAAATTTGTGGGCAGAAAAAGTGTGCGTGAGCAAGGAGTCCTACAAACCTGACTCAGTTACACCATCTCTGTCAGGAGGAATGGGCCAAAATTCACCCAACTTATTGTGGGAAGCTTGTGGAAGGCTACCCGAAACGTTTGACCCAAGTTAAACAATTTAAAGGCAATGCTACCAAATACTAATTAAGTGTATGTAAACTTCTGACCCACTGGGAATGTGATGAAAGAAATAAAAGCTGAAATAAATCATTCTCTCTACTATTATTCTGACATTTCACATTCTTAAAATAAAGTGGTGATCCTAACTGACCTAAGACCGGGAATTTTTACTAGGATTAAATGTCAGGAATTGTGAAAAACTGAGTTTAAATGTATTTGGCTAAGGTGTATATAAACTTCCGACTTCAACTGTATTTAATTTCAGTGCCAAAATTGTAATGAGATACGCCATTATGAGCTCTGGCCATGACCGGTCAAGCTGTAAAGCCATGGTATGCAGAAGCTGGGGCCTCTGATACAGTGTTAAAGGACAGGGTCATGACTGCTGAGTGCCCTCACTCTGAATGACAGACAGGAGTCAGGGATGGTGGGGCCGTCCTGGTGTCCACCGAGAGCCAACAGACCTCCCTTCTCCCATGAGCTGGCAGGTCTCATTCTCTGCCTCCTGCTCTCTCTCCTCTCTCTGCCACATTCCTCAGTATGCCCTAAATACACAGGCTTCAGCATCCAACGCCCACATCTCCATACAAGCAGCTCAAGCATTGGCTCGGCCTGTTTCATGTCCTTACTTCACTTCTTATTGTTTTTATTTAGTCTCTTATAAATTTTACCCTTTGCTTTATTCTCATCTCTCCAAGTCTATTTTTCTCTACAGTCTTCCATTGTGCTGCTCCTCTCCTCCTTTCGGGTCCACCCTGTATGGTTATGGGGAGCAGATGGACAGAGGGGGGGAAACACAGGGCCAGGGAGGAGGGTAATGTGATAACATATTCTGCACATTCTATTGAACTTTCTAACAGATCACACACCAGGGACCCATGACAGTCAAACAGACAGACAGAGAGCGAGAGAGAGAGGAAGTGACAATTATGAGTAAAGACTTGTCACAGGCCGCCTGTGCACAGTCTGTTGTAAGTATGAGGAGGCTGTCTCCTAAGATGAAAGAGATTCTCCAAACCTTTTATCCAGTAGTTCTGAAAGTAGCACTCACGAGCCAAAAGTGGTCCCTGAAAATTGCTACTATAACATATGTGCAGATATGTACACCACGTCATTGCTCTCTCGCTCTGCTGTGTGTGCATCTTGCTAGCTGTCACTCAAATGGTGAGGGGCTGAGGCTCATTGGCTAGAACTCAAATTGCTAGGAGTCTGGCCTCGTGGGGGGAAATGTAGGGAAAATGGCGCAGCACAGCTTTAAGAAAAGCTAGAGATTTTGTGGCTAATTGAGGTAAAACGGCAATTCTGCTCATAGATTATGCATGTATGAACTACACATTGACACATCCAGCCCAAAGTGAGAGGTTTAAAAAATACTTAGTAGTCACCAAAGTTTCCTGAGCATGTCTTTAAGGAGAGGTAGGATGATAGGTAAATCAGACAGTAACAGGTTCATAGTGTAATTACAGTATATACACATTCATTTGTGGCATGTACAATGGTGATACCTGCAGGTAAACATGTTTAAACTTAATCAATGGTTGTAGAGCAAAGAGTAAAAAATAATGTTGAACTAAAGAGAGATAGAGGAGTCCAACAGAGCAGCTGGTGTATTGCACCGGAAAGGAGAGTGTTCCTGTGATATCATGCAGTGTCACAGTAAACCTTGAGTTAGAGCAAGCATCCTTCCTCATGTCTGATCCTTTGAGCAGATGATGACACGAGCACAGGAGCATTACACAGTCAGGACCGGGACTAACACGAGCACACTTCGACAAATCTGTCACATCCTCCAAATAGAGACTTCAGGGGATTCAGAGGGAGAAGAGTTGTAACTTAAGCCTGTCTGAAAGTCGAATCAAAATGTATTGATTGTTTACACAGATTTGCAGATGTTATCGCAGGTGCAGCGAAATGCTTACGTTTCTAACCAGCAGTACAGTAATATCTAGAAATACAATAACAATACACACATAATCCAAAATCCTGAAGGAAAAAAAAACAAGGAATTAAGAAATAACAGAACAAGCAATATCAGAACGAGCAATGTCAGAGTCTGGAGTATATGAAAATGGTGTGTATAGACAGTATGTGCATCTCTCCCTTTCAAGAATATTCAATACGTATCTAGATATATGGGCTCCACGACAATACAGGACCGATACATTTTAGTTTGAAACGATTCGGTGCGATTTGGTTCGATAAGAGAAACGAATCAATGCGATTTGGTACAATGCGATACAATTCGATGCACTAAAATTTGATGAGTAAACATATTCCTTTTCCATTGTAAATGAAAAATCTGCTGCTGATGGAGATCATGAGCTGGATCTGTCTGAGCTGACTTCTATGTGTGTGTATGTGTGTTGAATGGTTTAGACCAGTGGTTCCCAAACTTCTCATAGTCCCGTACCACTTCAAACATTCAACCTCCAGCTGTGTACCCCCTCTAGCAGCAGGGTCAGTGCACTCTCAAATGTTGTTTTTTTGCCATCATTGTAAGCCTGCCACACACACACACTATACGATACATTTATTAAACATAAGAATGAGTTTTTGTCACAACACGACTCGTGGGAGGTGACAAAGAGCTCTTACAGGACCAGGGCACAAATAATAATATAATAATAATCAATCATTTTGGTCTTGATTTAGCCATCTTAAATATAAAACCTTATTTGTTCATCAAAAATGCTGAATAATGAGAGGTTAATGAGAAGGGTGTGTTTGAAACGATGCACATAATTCTGCAATGTTGGGTTGTATTGGAGAGAGTCTCAGTCTTAAATCATTTCCCACACACAGTCTGTGCCTGTATTCAGTTGTCATGCTAGTGAGGGCCGAGAATCCACTCTCACATAGGTACGTGGTTGCAAAGGGCATCAGTCTCTTAACAGTGCGATTTGCCAAGGCAGGATACTCTGAGCGCAGCCCAATCCAGAAATCTGTCAGTGGCTTCTGATTAAATTACATTTTCACAGAACCGCTTGTTGCAATTTTGATGAGGCTCTCTTGTTCAGATATTGGTAAGTGGACTAGAGACAGGGATTGAAAGGGATAGCGAATTCAGTTGTTTGTGTCATCCGTTTCGGGAAAGTACCTGCGTAATTGCGCACCCAACTCACTCAGGTGCTTCGCTATATCACCTTTTACATTGTCTGTAAGCTTGAGTTCATTTGCACACAAAAAAGCATACAATGATGGAAAGACCTGTATGTTGTCCTTGTTACTGCAGACAGAGAAGAGCTGCAACTTCTTAATCTTAGCCTCAATTTTGTTCCGCACGTTGAATATAGTTGCAGAGTCCCTGTAGTCCTAGATTCAGATCATTTAGGCGAGAAAAAGCATCACCCAGATAGGCCAGTCGTGTGAGACTCGTCATCATGCAAGCGGTCAGACAAGTGAAAATGATGGTCAGTAAAAAAAACTTTAAGCTTGTTTTTGACTTTAAGTCAAAGAAATGTGTCAATACTTTGCCCCTTGATAACCAGCGCACTTCTGTATGTTGTAAAAGCGTTACATGGTTGCTGCCCATATCATTGCATAGTGCAGAATACACAATAGTTCAGGGGCCTTCATTTAACAAAGTTAACCATTTTCACTCTAGTGTCCATAACATCTTTCAAGCTGTCAGGCATTCCCTTGGCGGCAAGAGCCTCTCAGTGGATGCTGCAGTGGACCCAAGTGGCGTCGGGAGCAACTGCTTGCATGTGCGTTACCACTCCACTATGTCTCCCTGTCATGGCTTTTGCGCCATCTGTACAGATACCAACATGAGCAGCAGCTACGTTTGGCTACATACGGACTATTAGTGGAATTCCAGCGAGAGAGTTACGGTTAATGTGATCGGATGTAAATCATTTGACTCGGCTACCTGTATTTGACATTGTGTTGTTATTTTGCTGAACACTAGATGGTTTGATTTTATTTTTGGCAGGGAAACGATGCTACTCAGGCGAGAGAAAAAAAACTCACCCAAATGTATAGATAGCCCCATTGGAAAATATAAATGGACTGTTTGAAAACCGAAGAAAAACGTGCACCCCAGTTTGGGAAACCTGGTTTATTCCATTTGGAAGTTGATGGAATCGGAGTGAACTTCTCGTCTCCTTTCGCTTCAACCATGCAATGTCGGTAGCATGTAGCCTACCTACAGTATATAGCCAGATTAGAGTTGTGTCTCCAGCGCTAGCTTAGGCTACTTTCATTCCAGTAAAACACAATTTTCAAAAGATTTTTGATAAACATAACCTAGCAAATGAAATTGGTTGCCACTCAACTAATAAAGCTTAATATTGCGCAAGCCATTTTACAAACATTTGAATTCTGAAGGTAACACGCAGATGTGCCAGATCAGGAATAGGAATAGCTGCACACAGCATGCAGTATGACTAGGCTACTGATATTGCCTGGGGTTATTAGGCATGCAAAATGAACATAATTGCATGCTTAAATGAGGGGTATTTTCGGAAAGTAGAAAGAAAGTAATTTGAGCAAAATACATTTGGAACCTACGATTCATAACGTTTTGATCAATTTTCTGACCATTGATGCACCTGTACTGTGTCTGCCTTCTAGATGGTAGCGGGGTGACCAGGCCGTGGCTTGGGTGGCTGAGGTCCTAACTCTTTGGCCTTCCTGTGACATTGGGTGCTTTATATGTCCTGGAGGGCAGGCAGTGTGCCCCCAGAGATTTGTTGGGCTGACTGTCATGACAGAATGCTCTCGATGGTGCATCTATAGAAGTTTATGAGGGTCTTATGGGCCAAGCCAAATTGGCTTCTTCAGCCTCCTGAGGTTTTTCACCACATTGTCAGTGTGGAAGGACCATTTCAGGTCTTCAATGATGTGCACGTCAAGGACCTTGAAGCTTTTAACCCTCTCCACTCTGGCCCCGTCGATGTGGATGGGGGCGTGCACTTTCAGCTGTCTCCTGTAGTCTTTGCTATCTCCTGTAGCGATCAGCTCCTTGGTTTTGTTGATGTTGAGGTAGAGTTTATTTTCTTGGCACCACTCCGCCAGGGCAGTGTGCAGTGTAATGTGGATTGCGTCATCCGTGGATCTGTTAGGGCGGTACGCAAATTGTATTGAGTATAGTGTGTCGCGTAAGGTGACTGTGATATGATCCTTAACGAACCTCTCAAATCACTTCATGATGACAGAAGTGTGTGCTATGGGGCAATAGTCATGTAGTTTGGTTCCATTCACTTTCTTGGGTACAGGAACAATGGTAGACATCTTTGGACACTGTGTTAACTAACCTCCAGATGAGCTTCAATGCCATACAACTCTCTTTCCGTGGCCTCCAACTGCTCTTAAATGCTAGTAAAACAAAATGCATGCTCTTCAACCGATCGCTGCCCGCACCTGCCCACCCGTCCAGCATCACTACTCTGGACGGTTCTGACTTAGAATATGTGGAGAACTACAAATACCTAGGTGTCTGGCTAGACTGTAAACTCTCCTTCCAGACTCACATTAAGCATCTCCAATCCAAAATGAAATCTAGAATCGGCTTCCTATTTTGCAACAAAGCATCATTCACTCATGCTACCAAATATTCCCTCATAAAGCTGACCATCCTACCGATCCTCGACTTCAAAATAGCCTCCAACACTCTACTCAACAAATTGGATGAAGTCTATCACAGTGCCATCCGGTTTGGTCACCAAAGCCCCATATACTACCCACCACTGTGACCTGTATGCTCTCGTTGGCTGGCCCTCGCATCATACTTGTCACCAAACCCACTGGCTCCAGGTCATCTACAATTCTTTGCTAGGTAAAGCAATCTCAGCTCACTGGTCACCATAGCAGCACCCACCCGTAGCACATGCTCCAGCAGGTATATCTCACTGGTCGCCCCCAAAGCCAATGAATAATTTGGCCGCCTTTCCTTCCAGTTCTCTGCTGCCAATGACTGGAACATTACTGCAAACATCACTGCAGCCGGAGCCTCATATTTCCCTCACTAGCTTTAAACACCAGCAGTCAGAGCAGCTCACAGATCACTGCACCTGTACATAGCCTATCTGTAAATAGCCCATCCAACTACCTCATCCCCATACTGTATTTATTTATTTATCTTGCTCCTTTGCACCTCAGTATCTCTACTTGCACATTCATCTTCTGCACATCTATCACTCCAGTGTTTAATTGGTATATTGTAATTACTTCGCCACCATGGCCTATTTATTGCCTTACCTCCCTTATCTTACCTCATTTGCACACACCATATATAGACTTTTCTACTGTATTATTGACTGTATGTTTGTTTATTTCATGTGTAACTCTGTGTCGTTGTATGTGTCGAACTGCTTTGCTTTATCTTGTCCAGGTCGCAGTTGTAAATGAGAACTTGTTCTCAACTTGCCGACCTGGTTAAATAAAGGTGAAATAAATAAAATAAATAAATAAAAATCTTCAAGCAAGTGGGGACATCATACAAGATATTGGGATAGGGAAAGATTGAATATGTCCTTAAACACTCCAGCCAGCTGGTCTGCTGGTCTGAACATGTCTTGGAGATGATAGGTGGAAATGACCAGCAACACACATCATCTGGAATCTTTTCTTCTGAATGTAACACCAGAACTTTGAGGGTTAAAGTAGACTTCAGGTATCACACTCAATATCCCACCTTGATAAATCAATATTCACAGGTCTCTCTGAATTCTGTTACGGTGAATTGGCTTCTTCGAGGGGACATTTTAAAAGGCTGAGTTCCTGGAAGGCCAGTTCCTCTCAGCTCTGGGTGAATATGAGAGCACTTGACTAATGAATTTGGACTAGATGTTAAATGGATGTTTAATCAACTGGTAGAAATATGTTGGAATGTGCTGGAACAGGCAGGAACTGACACCTAACCTTTATATCAATAGTGAAATATTGGAAATATGAATCACTTGCTAGTTAGGTTTAAGAAGGGAAAATACATTCGAACAAAGCAACATTGTACTGTATAATGGTTTTCCACCATCAAATGATCATAATTTTATATATATAATATTGTCAGCATGAAGGCAGTCTATTTAAAATGCTTTTTGAACAATGTTTAGCCAAACATTTCTGGAGTCTTAAATAGAGATCCCTTAAGTTAGATATGTCTAGAATATCAAAGAAGTCAGTCTTAGGTTTCAGACTTAAACTTTGTGTATATATTTGACCTCACTATCTCATTAAAAGCTATGTGTGTGTGTGTGTATGTGTGTGTGTGACAATTTTCCAGAGCAGTGTTTTTAAATCCTCGTCCTGGGGAGCTAAAGAGGTGCACATTTTTTATGTTGCCTTAGCACTACACACATGATTCAAATCATCAAAGCTTGATGCAGAGACGGAAGTTGAAGCCAAACATCTCACTCGCTCTTTTTTTCAGGTGGAAAAATAACTAAGCAGAAAAGACCCAGCTTCTATCGCATTGGTGAGCCACTATGGGTGAGCCACAACTTAACTTTGTCACACCCTGATCATTTTCACCTGTCCTCGTTATTGTCTCCACCCCCTCCAGGTGTTGCTTGTTTTCCCCAGTGTATTTATCCCTGTGTTTCCTGTCTCTCTGTGCCAGTTCGTCTTGTATGTTTTCCAAGTCACCCAGTGTTTTCCCTGTTTTTTTGCATTTTCCCTTTTCTAGTCCTCCCGGTTTTGACCCTTGCCTTTTTCTGGACTGTATACCCGCCTGCCTGACCATTCTGACTGGCTTGACCACGAGCCTGTCTGCCACTCTGTACCTCCTGGACTCTGATCTGGTTTTGACCTTTTTGCCTGTCCACGACCATTCTCTTGCCTACCCCTTGGGATTAATAAACATTGTAAGACTCCAATCTTCTGCCTCCTGTGTCTGCATTTGGGTCTCGACTTGTGCCTTGATACAGTTAAACGACATGAGGGGGGCATGTTGCTTGATGATGAGTTAATTTAAATCAGCTGTCTAGTGCTAGGTAAAAAACAACAAATGTGCACCCCTTTGAATTCTTGGGACCAGGATTAAGAAACATTGATCTACAGACTGCTTGAAGCGTTTTCCCAATAATCTATCAACTAATCAATCACTTCATGAAATCTACTTATCTAGTTAAATCCCATGAACTCAACTCTTTTTCATACACATCGATCACACATATTCACTTACACACAAACACGTTTTTGCATAGTTGAGTCAGATCAATTCTGACTGCAGAAACAGTATCTCCAGAACTCATATGTCCCTAATCCGTTAAAAGACTGCATTAAATGGATGGGGAAAAGTAATTTAAAAAACTATTTAATGTGTCAAGAATTTCTGGGAAATGGTTCAATGCGTGTGAGCTAAAGCAAACCTCAGTCTCATTTTGAGGGTCGTTACCACAGTCTGTGTGACACAACACAGACAGGTCACTGACTGGCCTCTAGCAATCAGACTATTTATGGAATATGATATCACACAAGCTATGATTAATCTCTCCCATGATATTTCCCAGCAACACTTACAGTGCATTTGGAAAGTACTCAGACCCTTTGACTTTTTCCACAGTTTGTTACCTTACAGCCTTATTCTAAAATTGATTAAATATTTTTTTTTCCTCATCAATCTACACACAATACCCCATAATGACAAAGCAAAAACAGGTTTTCAGATCACATTTACATAAATATTCAGACCCTTTACTCAATACTTTGTTGAAGCATCTTTGGCAGTGATTACAGCCTCAAGTCTTCTTTGGTATGACGCTACAATCTTGGCCCACCTGTATTTTGAGAGTTAATCCCATGCGTCTCTGCAGATCCTCTCAAGATCCTCTCAAGCTCTGTTAGGATGGATGGGGAGCGTCAATGCACAACAATTTTCAGGTCTCTCCAAAGATGTTTGATCGGGTTCAAGTCCGGCTCTGGCTGGGGCACTCAAGGACACTTAGAGATTTGTCCCGAAGCCACTCCTGTGTCCTCTTGGCTGTGTGCTTAGGGTCGTTGTCCTGTTGGAAGGTAAACCTGAGTCTAGAGGTGAACCTGAGTCATTAGCGCTCCGATTCAGGCCTTGGTTTCATCAGACCAGATAATCTTGTTTCTCATGATCCTGTAGGTGCCTTTTGGTAATCTCCAAGTGGGCGGTCATGTGCATTTTACTGAGGAGTTGCATCCGTCTGGCCACTCTACCATAAAGGCCTGATTGGTGGAGTGCTGCAGAGATGGTTGTCCTTCTGGAAGGTTCTCCCATCTCCACAGAGGAACTCTGGAGCTCTGTCAGAGTGACCATCGGGTTCTTGGTCACCTCCCTGACCAAGGCCCTTCTCCCCGATTGCTCAGTTTGGCCGGGCGGCCAGCTCTAGGAAGAGTCTGGGTGGTTCCAAATGTCTTCAATTTAAGAACGATGGAGGCCACTTTGTTCTTGGGGACCTTCAATGCTGCAGAAATGTTTTGATACACTGCCAAAGGTCTGTGCTTCGACACAATCCTGTCTCGGCACTTTACGGACAATTCCTTCAACCTCATGTCTTGGATTTTGTTCTGACATGCGCTGTCAACTGTTGGACCTTACATAGGCAGATGTGTGCCTTTCAAAATCATGTTGAATCAATTGAATTTGCCACAGGTGGACTCCAATCAAGTTGTAGAAACATCTCAAGGATGATCAATGGAAACAGGATGCACCTGAGCTCAATTTCAATTTCTCATAGCAAAGGGTCTGAATATTTATGTAAATAAGGTATTACTGTTTTTTAAATTTTATACATTTGCAAACATTTCTAAAAACGTGTTTTTGCTTTGTCATTGTGGGGTACTGTGTGTAGATTCATGAGGATTTGTTTTTATTTGATCCATTTTAGAATAAGGCTGTAAGGTAACAAAATGTGGAAAAAGTCAAAGGGTCTGAATACTTTCAGAATGCACTGTATTATATTATTATTGTCCTCATAAGGCAGTTTATGTGTTATAATGTAATGGTTTTTGCTCCCTGGTTTTACCACAACCCTATTAGGGGTTATGGATGAGTGAAGAGAGCAGTAAGATGGCACTTTGACAGGGTCTTTGCTCTGCTCTTGCTTCCGTGTCTCTCCTCTGTTTACATTTGAATTCCAATTGTTGGGAGGCGAAGATACAGGCTGATTCAGCAAGGGGCCTCAAGGAACTTTAAGAATGCTTCAGATATACACTGACATACAGTATCATATGCAAAACCAATGGTAAGAAGGCAAGGCTTCAAATTCGAACCATTCACCCATTTACAAGAACATGGTTGTAAAAGAATATGGTTGTGAGTCAGTTGCACCTCAAAATGTGTACTTTTGAAGGATGGAAACTCCTTTTCCTTCTTTCTGCATGAGTAGGAAACAGGCTGTATTACCATATTTCAGCATTATCCCAGCTTACCCACCTCACGGTGTTAAGTGGGTCAGGATGAGTCACCCAACCAGCCCTCTCCTCTCCCCTCCCATCTCCTTTCCTCTCTCTAAGGCTTGGTGGATCCCTGGAGGAGGCAGCACTAGAGAGCCAGCCAGACAACACACACCAATCCACAGCCCCCAGACTCAGAGTGGCAAGTACAACCGACAACAGAGGGACCACTCTATTGTGACAGTCGCTATGTTTACTGTCTAATGGAATCAATCAGAAAAATGCATAAAGGATAGTGTCTTAGGTATACATATAAATCAGCTGGGGATGCTCAACCTAAATGATATGGTTTAAAATAAGGGATGACAATAGTGGTGTTACTATTTCACTACTGCATCCATATTACTTTACTCCTAACACCCAAATTCCAACAATTGCAGTACATTAGCCATTCCAAACTCAGACCTGCAGGGCCTCAGAACCCTGTTTGATGGTGGTGGTAGTGATGGTGGGGGTTAAAACAGGAGCAATACAGAAAGCCATCACCAGAAATGCAGAGTAACAGTCTGCACACCAAATGTTTATATCTCACTAGACCAAAGCCCATGACACACAACCAGTTGTTTCCTATTCCTCAACACTAGGCAGCTATGGAAAAACATCCATGAAATAAAGACAACCACTTATTCTAACAACTCAGTCAGTCACTCAACCAGCATGTCTCAGCTGCACAGTACGCATCAGAAGTTGCAGGCCTACGTCAATACTGTGAGTGAAATGATACAGTACGTCAAAGGTTTGTTATGTAATTGTTTGAGTGTATATTTTAATTTATTTTGTGTGTTACAACACCTTGTGAGATGTACTATATCTGTTTCAACAAGTACCACTGCTAGTCCCACAGAGTGAACGATAAAAGGCACTAAAAGGATTAAGTCTTTCTTTGAAATGGGAGCAAAACAT
This sequence comes from Oncorhynchus tshawytscha, assembly GCF_018296145.1. Classification (NCBI taxonomy): domain Eukaryota; kingdom Metazoa; phylum Chordata; class Actinopteri; order Salmoniformes; family Salmonidae; genus Oncorhynchus; species Oncorhynchus tshawytscha. The sequence goes on from NC_056440.1 coordinate 60,833,499, forward strand.
GTTTTGTGAAAATATAGTCCCCCACTTCCCCTCTGCCAGCCAGGAACGCTGAATTATTTAGTTTATTTTTTATTTTGGATAAGTAAGCACTTTAGATTTCCTTTATGAAGACACAGGTTCTTTACTTTGTTATCATGCTGTTGTCAACAAAATGTGACCCGATTCAGGAAACTAGGTGTATGTCGCAAGTCACAACTTCAGAGGAGAGCCATTTGAACATTTAAAAAGAAATCATCAAACTGTGTTTTTTGGGCAGAAATGCCTTCTGGAACATGTGAACTTTAATGTGCCTTAATAACAAACTGGTATGCCATCTGTAAATATGAATACAATTGTTAAATTACGAGCCATGTTGGTTAAGCCACAGAAAAATACTTTCCCACTAGCCATGATTGGCTGAGATAATGAGTGGGCTGAACATGCAGAGAGAGGAGTTTGGATTGATCTGCCATATGGAGGGCTTCTGTCTATTTGAGCTGGTCAGTATGTGTTGGTAATCCTGTCAACGCGGCTTTTATGAAAAACGTACTGTGTAGGGGAGCTGCATAAGTGTTGCTCTCCACTATCTGGAGGATCAAGTTTTCAAATCAGTGGAATTAGAGTATGATAGCTAAAGAGACGGAGAATACACTTGTCTCCGGATTACATCTTCAAACTAAGGTCAACCGTGGCATTCGTGACAGGGAGACGCGTCCATCATGCATGAGGATGTATACAGGTAAGATAGTCTAGGGTTAGCTAGCTACATTTTCTGATATTACACGTTTCTAATTTTGACAGAAAGTGGTTTCATTTCAAGCTAAAGTGTATTGTTAGTTAGCTAGCTAACGTTTGCTGGCTGTCTCCCTAGCCGACCTTATTATTCGTTTCCCAGAGCCGTTTGCTTTTCTAGTTAGAGCCTAATGTTAGCTCGTTAACATTGAACCTGGTTGGTTAGAGCCCAGCATATTCATGCAGTGTAGTAATGACTTGGTTTTGCACTGTGTTCATTGTTGTTTAACTAGCTCACGTTAGCTAGGAGGCTCGTTAGCTTATGTGATGTGTGTGATATTACATGTTGGTTACCTACCTAGATTCATTGTTTACCTAGCTAGCTAGCTACATGTCTTAAGCTAGAGTGTACTGTCAGCTAGCTAGCAAACTCTAGCTGGCTGGCTCCCTAGCTGATGTTATTATTCGTATCCCAGAGCCATTTGCTTTTCTAGTTAGAGCCTACTGTTAGCTAGCTAACATCGAACCTGGTTGGTTAGCTCCCAGCATATTCATGCAGGGTAGGAAAAGACATGATTTGGCACTGTTCAATGTTGTTTAACTAGCCAACGTTAGCTGGCTGGCTCATTTGCTTACGTGACGTGTGTGATTTACACGTTGTTCACCTAGCTAGGTTCTTTGTTTACCTAGCTAGCTACATGTCTTAAGCTAAAGTGTACAACACCTGTCGAATATGGCCGGTGTCAGTAAACATCTACAAAAAAGCATAATGAAATTGTTGGTTAGGAAATTGCTGGTTAGGCTGTTTTCATGTTATCCAGGGGTAAACAAATCATCCGCCAGAGTGTCAAGTGTGCACTCTAAACGCTCTGAGAGCGAAATTAGATGGGTGGAGCTAAAGCTTAAGAGGGTGTGAACGATGCTGAATGGGTGTAGACAAAGAAGAGCTCTTCACTAGATACCAAAATATTCAAAGGCCATTTTCTCAAAAGTGAGTTTTCAAGTTTATCAACTTTCAAAGCAAAATTACTTTCCCATTGTTTCTCAAAAAAGCAGTGTATGATATTCCATTTTGTAGCTCTGAGTCTGTTCTTTTATCCAATGTAAAAAACACACCATTACAAATTTTGCTACAGTGAGTCACAAATGCATTCTTCAGAAATGTCCATGTAATAAACATGATGGATTTGAGATCACGGTCAGGTTCAAAAGCTCTTCAAACGATCTGCCTGTACCAGAAAATTGTGAAAATTATTGTCATTCATGATATTTGGACCTGAAATATCCAAAATCAGACGAGCAACAAACCCCCTCATTGACCTTGAAGGGCTCCTACTTGGCCAGTTAGAGTAATTCACCACCTTTGGCACTTTGATCTCTATACTAACTCTCTGAACTCTGACCTAGTATTGACATCTGTAACTCACATCAGAGTCATTATAGGGCGACACAAACAGCAAGTGAGGATACCGAGGGTGAAAGGTCAGAGGCCAGCTGACCACAAAACCCATGACTTAACAATTCCTCTGAGGGGAAGATATCACATGATTTGGCACATCTAAAAGTGATGGGAGTGGTACTCTAAACACACCAAGAGAGACTGAAGTAAGATACTATGGCTGACCATCTGTCCATCTGACCTCTAAGATAACCTCTGACAGGAAGTGACATCACCGTAGGAGAGGTGGCGCTATGGGTTCCATCCTGTCGTGGGCTGGGTTGGAAGGGACTCACAAGGAAAGGAGTACAAGGAAGAATGAACAGACTTCCTCAGCCCAGGGGGTGACAGACACAACACCTGCTACAGGACAGGAGGCAGAGTCACCTTCGTACTGCTAGTCCCCTGGGACAACGGGACAGGTAAACTCTCTCCTTCTTTGCTAATTTCTTATTACACCTTTTTCTTTGCATCAACTACACCGTCTAGCTGTTGTTCTCTGAGTCTGAAATTTCCTGTTTTCTGCTTTCCTGTTTGTCCTAATCTTTAATGCGTAGGCTACATCTGTGAGTCATGGCCCTGTTTATCAATTCTGAGAATGGAAATGGACAGGGGCGCAAGTTTCACTGGGGATGGAGGGTACATGCCCCCCCCCCACATTCTTAAATTGCATTTTTGCCCCCCCCAGTGTTATCATTGGAATGTGATACAAAACGAGGCAACGGTATGCTTTAGGGCCATGCATACGCCTCCAAGCGTCGGGTAGGCTGTTTAGAGTGTTTATCCGTCTGTATAAAAATATATATTTATTTATTTATTATGTCCCCCCCACTGCTAGAACCAAAGTTGCGCCCCTGTAAATGGAGGAGTACTGCCAATCTGTCTGATATGAGATGCAAAGATAGGTTTGTCTGTGTCCCCTGTGATTGACATGAGTGCATCTTTCTCTCTCTCTCCCTCTCGCTGCCTCTCGCTGTATATCTGAAGTCCCTCGGACAGTAAGTCCCTCGGACAGTAACCCCTTGGACAGTCAGCCAGACAGTGTGTGGAGGAGTGGAAAAGAGGTAGGAAACACTCTCTCTGCCCCCTCC